>NC_068356.1:61693167-61993167 GCF_020536995.1 Dreissena polymorpha
GACATGTGTACGGAATCTTGGTAGTACAAACCCCTATGAATGGTTGATTTTATGCCTATTGCTTAAAAGTACGACGATGCTGTTAGTGGAACCATCCACAAAGCAAGGCGACAGTACGTTAAATGAAGTCAAATGATCACATGTACACGTTTAAATCATATTTTTTACTAATGACTGAGATATTCATGTTTGCAAAGTGTTGCGTTAGAAGAGTTTCCAAGTGTATGTTTACGACAGCTAATTCTATTAGGATTAAATCGTCTACAACGATATGTGTGACTAAATATTTTGACGTGTAAAAACACTTTATTTTCTGTGACGTATCTTTCTTTTTTGCCCACTTTTAATAAATTCAAATGTTTTTAACAATAATTATGATACCTTTGCAATGTATAAATATATGTCGTATAATAGCTATGTTCCTGGATGAGTGATTTAGAAATATAAAAAGTGTTTCTTTAATTGGGCGTAGCTCTTTTACATCGCGTTTAACGTAGATGACTTGCGACAATTTATGCAGCAGGAGCATTGAACACTAATTGAATACGGAAAACACGTGGTGATTAATATTAATATAAGACACGCATAATCGAGCTAGCAGTTACATAGTTTTTGTTTTATACGCGAAAAAAGACTTTAATGCTATTGGGTTGTTGTTGTCGTTTTGCAAAAAGGGTCCTTAAATATGTTTACATGTTAAATGCATCAAGATACTAAAGTGCCTACATTTACATGCTGAAAATGTGTTTGTTAAGTATCAATCATCTAGCAAAACTACTATAGATTACGTGTTACACAGTTTTACAGTCCTTTTTGCTAAATATGGGCCATAACTGTGCATACGTAACATGATCCAAAATATCCGGATGCGCAAGTGCACATGCTGGTTAATATATGTTTATACAGTTTCATCGCTCAAGCAGGCATTACGTATCGTACTACGAGTGACACAAGTTAAAACTGTATTTTAACTGAAAATGTGTCATCTCTGGTTATGTTGAACAAGAAATACATTTGAAAAAAGATATTTTGCGTATATCTTGATTTCACAAATTTATGTTTAAACTGTACGTTTCTAAATAATTAAATTGATGACAAAGATGTAATTTTCGTTTTTTCAGTTGTAATTTGCATTCATCACATACAAATAAACTTGTATATTTCATTTCGGTTTATAAATGAAAACAATCTAGCCATGATGCGTAAGATTGAAAATTGAAATCAAGCTGTCTTACTAATTGCAAACGGGCAAATGTACGCAATCCTGATATGGATATTGCCTATGAACGGGTTGATCTTAAACGCAATACTCGATATTAGTACGATGCAAACGCGCAATCACGATGATAGTACCTTGATAACGAAAACGCGAAATTTCGTGATATTGCGTTTTCATAATCGAACTGTCGCGTTATCAACATCATTATGACGTGTTATCGCCATCGTACTGTCGCCTTCCGGTGTGGATGGTTACAATAACAGCATCGTCGCACTATCGAGTATTCCGTATAAAACCAATCCATTCATAGGGGATGACAATAAGTTGAATCTGTACAAATGTCGGTTGCCTATGCTGACTTTCAGGGACGATTTCCAGAAAGACTGAAATTGTCTTTATAAATTCAAATAAACTCAAATGTACTCATAACGCTTTGATTTGAATAACGTCTTCAAAGAAGCCATCACTTTATATAGTGCACAAGGCGTTATTACGCCTTTTAAAGCGTTTGAACGCCTTAATATTGGCGTTATTACGCCTTTTTGAGCGTTTATACGCTTTTAGTTTGCGTTATTACGCCTTTTTAGCATTTGTACGCCTTTCAGTTGGCGTTATTACGCCCTTTTAAGCGTTTGTACGCTTTTAGTTTGCGTTATTATGCCTTTTAGCGTTGTACGCCTTTTAGGTTGACGTTATGCCTTTTTTAAGCGTTTGTACGCCTTTTCTTTACCTTATTACGCCCTTTTTTAGCGTATGTACGCCTTTAAGTTTGGCGTTATTACGACATTTTTAGCGTTTGTACGCCTTTAAGTTTGCGTTATTACGCCTTTTGTAGATTTTGTACGCATTTATTTCAAACTAGTATGCCTTTATTTCGCGTTATAACACGTTTATTAACGTTATAATGCGTTTTGTTTTCGATATTACGTGTTTATTTGCATAGAAACGCCTTTTTGCGTTAATACATGTTTGCACTCTTTTATTTAAAGTTTAAGTGGGTTTTATAGGCTTTCGTAGAAAAGAGCAATTGTCAGTGCTAGATAAAGTCCACAAGCATGAACAGCAATTCAGTCAATTCTGATAGTTTCCCGATCAGGAAATTTGGTTTCTAATTCGGGAAACCACTGACATTAACATTTTTACGTAGATCATACAAAGTTCGCAACTTTATTGAAAGAAAACCATGGACCTTAAACAAAATGTTCACGGTAAAAAATTACACATGTATTTCCTCTACAGAAAGGCGTTGTTAAAAACAGATTTTTTTGTATCTTAAAGTTTCCCTTAGCCCATTTTCTGAAACCCACCATAAAATTGCTGTTTTATTTTCCGATCGGGAATAAAAATGCAAATTTTGTCTATGAGTTTCCCGATCAGGAAACCAATATTGGAATTCCCCTAGTTTCCCGAACGGGAAGTTTCTTCCATTGTATTGGGTATTCGAACTTAAATGAATATCGATCCAAGTAATAATACCAAGCTAGGTATTGGGAATTCGAATATTAAGGTATCCCAGGCCCTGTCCTGTCTGTTCCGACAAAGCCTGTCCAACATATTTTTTCCCTTCCCTTGCGTGACCTTCCATGTCGTTGTCTGTCCCAAGCTTTCCCTTACCTGCTAATCTCGCCCAGCATGCCGTGATATGCTTTGTTCTTATCTAACTGCCGTGCCTTGACCAGCCCAGCCAAGACAAGTATTTCACTGTTTTGCAAAATCAGACAAACTCTCTAAATGAGAACTTTGGACCTTTATCAGATGTAAAAGGTTTAGGAGAATCTACTCTGCTTAAGGTAGCGCACGCGTATTGGGAACCTTTCCAAATATAATATAATGTATAATTTTCTTAATCAGCATCATTTCACTGAACTACATGCAAATGTGTAGGTAGGCTTTGCATGCTTTAAAAAATATACTGATTTTTTTCAAAACCACCCCACGCTCGGCTTTTGTCCTGTTTATTTGAACCGCTGGGGTATATGAACGTTCCATAATTCATCTAGATTTCCAAATATGGGTATGCAGTAGGCGTGCAAAGATGCAGTAAAGGTGTTTAAAGTTTAAACAAGATAAAATAAGTATTCTACGGAGTAACCTTCGAAGTAAATTCGCTAAAATTTACTCAACGTATGATGATTTAATATCAAACTATAATGTTTCTTTAAAATGGCATCTAACTAATTGAATTTCCCACCCATCATTTTATGGAGATGTTTTGATGTTCGCAAATTAAAATATCTTTAAGAAAATGTTTATATTAAACTTTTCAATTTAATTAACTCATTTTTATCAAACGGATGTGATGTGAACGTACTTTTAAACACATGCTTGTTGGGTTTTGATTCACTATATATTTCTTCTCTTAAAATTTTGGAATTATTAATGGAATTACCATTTTATATGTTTGATTCTTAAATATTCAATCACCTAAGCTGGTTTTATTGGTATTGCGATTGTACAGTACCGCCCCTTTAATATTTTTATTTTTTATTTTACAATACTGCCCTAGATTTTTTTCACATCATCGTGTCATCGCTTCTCAATTGCGTCATACGATACTCTTTCACTGTCCTTGGCTACATTGAATTTTTTTACTTCATCGCTTCTATATTGCTTCATACGACATACTTTCACTGTTTAAGTCTACATGCATAGGTCATCGGCTTTAAAGCGTTAAATTGTATTAATATTTTCTCTCTGGTGTTTCGTGTTTGATTTATTTTCAATTTTTTTGAAGTCACATAAACAACCAAGCTATGTAATATGGATCTTTGACACCCATTATTGCTGCTTATTCCTGTATTTGCGCGATGATGATCTGAAATATTAACTTTATGATGCTATATTCTTAAATCTTTTTTTAAAAAGAAGGGACGTAGTTGACACTAGTTCGTAGTTTCATTTCATCGTTCCTCAAAAAATTGTAACTCTGTTGCTCTGGTCTCTTTCCTACCATTGAGTAATAAAATGGTAATTAAATTAAATGTGTTTTAATTCCCTTTTATTATTATTAATTTGAGCTACAATGCTATGATGTTTAATTTTATTTACACTTATAAGTATCATGAATATTGCTGGGCCAAGTGTTAGGTTGAGCGCTCTAAAACCGGTTTAAACCCCCAATGCTTTGCATTGACCGTTCCAAGGCGGTGACCCCAGCTTTATTCTTATATGTGTTTATGTTGTTTTGTATTGTGCTGATTTGTACTGTTAAGGCAATTGGTCACTTGCCTTAAATAAAGGACCAACTAATTGTATATAATGAGAATGCAATACTGCTCCAGCAGCTGAAGGTTCACTTCTTTATATTCTTTTACAAACATTTTTTATGACATGGTATCTATGGCAGAGCGCCATGAAATGTAAGTGGTTTCAGCAAAGTAGAAATTGAGTTGGTTAAAAACAAAGTGTCATAAAATTCAAAATAGTGTCATTTATGTAATATTTTGAAGTGAGTTTTTATAGATACAGTATATACAGCAAACATACCAAGAAATATACAGATTTACAGTTTACTTTTTGAAATAAAAATAAAAATGCAACATGCATGATTCGTATTTTCAGCTGTTAATCACCCAATTTAGCCATAACGTTATGTAATTTTAAAAATTACATTAAACAAATGATAACAATTGCGACATATTTAACAATAAACATAGCTTTTATGCTATATTAAATCAAATTACGTTAGAAAAGAAATAAAACGCGTCGCAAAAGTATGCGTTGTCGGCAGGATTCGACCCTGCGCGGGAAGATCCCAAATTATTTCTAGTCTATCGCCTTAACCTCTCGGCCACGAACGTCACACAACCTGTTGAAATTAGATATCCATAAGTAAACAGGCAATAAGTCTCTTCGATCTTTGAAGAAATCGCGGGAAATCATTACGGATGCGTTACCTTAAGTGTACGTTGAGTTTGTGAATAACACTTATGCTTGAAGTGCACTCATACGAATTGATCTATAAATGGCGACTGCAAGCAACGACAACTTGTTGTTCAATGCAAACAAATTAAATGGCACATTTCGCCATGGACGTTAAGGAATTGCATGCGGTAGTAGATGTTCTTTCGCATTCGGTCGGTATTTATCGCACATTGGACATGCAAGTGCATATTTTGTTATTTAGTCTGACATTTTTGCCAAAACATACTATGTAGAGCGCAGAGTTCTTTTTTTCTTGCAGCCAAAGGGGTGTCTTTTACCTCCCTGATCAGCTTGTCGGGTGACTAGCAAACGCACTTTGAAGATACTACCATTTTTGAATGATAATTCGTTCATTTTAAATCTAAAATGACTTTTTACGGCCTTAAAGTATTTTGCCAGTTTGCGCTTCTCACCGTATTTGTTTTAATTCTGCATCACTGACCGGTATAACTGTTTCAATTACGCATGCACGTGCGGGTCAGCGAGTAATACCTCTGTGTTGTGAATGACTACAACGGCAAACGGTTGTAATAGTTGTTTTTCGGAAATATCCGGTCTGGGTATTTCCGATATTTGAGCACGCGCGGTAGGTACAAACAAAAGCTGGCTCGCATATTTTAAACGAGAGTGAATCAACAATTTCTTTTTTTTTAAATATTACATACCACTCTTTTTCTCCTCAAATGTTTGTTATAGTTTATACAAATACCACGAATAATCATTTTTCTTTAGATGAACTAATCGCAATCGTGTTTCATTTGTTAGAATTCTATGTAACACGATAATGCTGTATATACATGTAAACAGCTTCGGTGACGTACATGTAAATATGTCATTGCATATACTGTGCGCATGTCCGGGCATACAGTTTTAATGGAAGTTTGTAAATGAAGCTAACTTAGCATTAACTCTATCATATATATATATATATATATATATATATATATAGTTTACTATTTAAACATATTTAAAATCACACAGACAAATACCAAAAACCTAACATCCTCAGTCAATTCGTAGTACAAGAACTAATAAATCGATCCATATCAGTTTTATATTTATATGTGAATGGATATAGCTCTATTGTAATGTTTTTCCTTAAGTGTTTTCTCAAGAGAAAATAACATAATTCGTTAAAGAGTAAGACCTAAAGTTTTAAAGGCACACCACTCACGAGCTTTACCATACACTACTTTTATTTGCTAGACAAATAAACAAGAACATGAATTGTTTTTCAGCAGAAATATTCAATATGTCAAGCAGTTTGTATAGGTCCCTACATCACCATACAAATGACAATCTGCGCGACACACTTATCGAAACACGACATTTTATTATTCAAATGTCGCCCTTTTGTAGGTAGCCCAAAAGGCGATATATCGTGGTAAATGTCGCGCGTCGCTTCCTGTGTCGCCCAAAATATAGTGCGTCGCTTCGTGGGTCGTTATTGTCAAAGGACGAAACACGAAGCGACACACGATATTTTGGGCGACACACGAAGCGACACGCGACATTTTATTATTCAAATGTCGCCCTTTTTATTCGAATGTCGTGTGTCGCGGTCTAATTTTACACCGCGACACACGACACACGAATCGAAACACGACATTTTGGGTGACAAACGAAGCGACTGTGTTCAAATGTCGCTATAATAATATCGCCTTTAAAGCTAAACGTGATATAGACCTGAAACTTGGAATAGGTGAATGGCATTAAGATTCACCCCTTTGTGTCCGTCCGTCCGTCTGCCCGTTCGTTCGTTCGTGGTGAAAGCTTATAGTGATATTGAATTAAAACTTCATATGCTGAAAGACATAATTGAGAGGTGCAGTGCAAAAGAACAATTAATCTTTTCTAGTTATTGCCCTTTTTAATTGTATACTTGGGTTTTCATGATTAATTGAAAACTGTTCGTGATATAGACTTGAAAATTAGAATGGGTGAAGGGTTATAAGAGTCACTTCTGTCCGTCCGTCCGCGGTGAAGGATATAAGTGATATTGAATAGAAGCTTCATAGGCTTAAATATATCATTGAGGAGGATTGCAGTGCAAAATAACCATTGCCATTTCTTGCATATTTTTTAGTAATTGCCCTTTGTAAATGTTATTCTTTTTTGTCATGAACATTGCTTGAAAACTATAAGTGATATAGACTTGAAACTTCATATGCAAAAAATATCCTTGAGAAGAAGTGCAGTGCAAAGGAACCAAGTTTTAATGCTTTGCTTGCCTTTTGTCTGTAGCATAACTTGAAGTTTTAAGTGATATTAACTTGTTACTCGATAGGCTGAAGGAAATCATTGAACAAAAAGTGCTGTATAACAGAACAATAACACTACATTGCACACTGTGTAATTGTCCTTTGTAAGTTTTAATACTTGGATTCTGTCTGTAGCGTTACTTGGAAAGTATTACCCAATTTTGTGATAAGCGTTCATCAGCGCGGTATTCGTGTCCTATGGACACATCTATTTTTTATTTGAAACTGTCTGAGACAACTTGGTTTGAAAAGTTATATATGCATACTGGATTGTGTTAAGTGTGTTCTGTCACTGGTAATGCTCTAGACGACCTGGCAGTCCTATTTCTATTCACTAATCATTGGAAACTGTTGCTGTCCAATGGAAGCCTGTTTTCGTAACGAGTTGCATCTGAACTTTATATGATACCTATATGATAAATAACGATAATGGAATGAATATAGGACTGTAGAAGCGAAGCCGTTTTTGGTCATCAATGACTGATATCAACCAAAAAATATTCAATGAAATCACGAACAATTAAGTTTTTAAAACAATTAAAAAACAAACATGTGTATTGAACAATCGATTACGCTCCACAAAATCTATTTTAGCCCTGCATAAAATGCACTTAAATGGTTTTAAATTGTTTGAGAATCAAACCAATTGCCTTTACTACACAAATACCGGTATTAAATTATTCTGTTTTTACGCTATTGTGTTCTCAAATTTATTAAAACAGACATGATATGGTCGTTTTATAGTTTGTGGCTTATTAGTTTTACGGCTATCGTTGACAAAATATCCGTTCACTTGAACAATCTCTGCAGTGTAATCTCCAAAACGACAGTGAGTACACAGACAAGTTAAGCGCCTATGGATTCGTAATATTGTTGCTTAGATTATGTGCTGCAAGAAACATTCGTACTATTTAATGTTTTTGAAAAGCAAAAACAAAAAAACAAATACCCGTTCTGTCGTTATAGACACCATTTTATTCCGTTGAAGTACCACAACAATGTATCACGTGATCATAGATCCCTGGCACTTGTCGTAAATATGCTCTCCTCATCATTGAAGTTAATACACGTTTCTAATTGTTAATGCTTTTTTAATCCAAAAATGACTTTACATTTGTAGTAATTAATATTTTACTCTCTTAGCGTCGTTACATTTAATATGGTTAACACATATATTTTACCTAATAGTTACTTTCTGTTGATTGGTAAAACATTAGTATAACATTATTCAGTTATTTTTATGCTATATTTATATATTTTTATTATTTTTGAAATTCTTCTGTTCTATATGCATACACAACCAATCGGTACAAGTTGGGTCTTAACAACCACAATATCGTCTCTCTTCTTCTAGCACTTGCACAAAGATGCTTTGACCTAAACAAGAAGTAACTGATATTTGTTCATTCTTACATTGCAATGTGTCTCAGAAAGTTGTTACAATGTAATTGTTGCTCTGGTTATTTCTGAACATTGATTAATTAAATCGTAATTCGATTGAACACATGCGTTCTCCATTGTTTCCTTTTATTTTTATTAACGATCATACGAGGTAAATTTCTATTTACACTAATATGTTGTTTGAAGATCGCTGTGCAAAGTGTGAGTTTCCAGTACCCACAAACTTGTTTAAACCACAATTCTTATCGTTTACCTTTCCAAGGCATTGATCCCAGCTTTATTCAATGACGTTTGCATTTTTTGTGTGTTCTTACGTAGTATGCCGTGCTGTTTTGGCAGTTGGTCATTTGCCATGTACAAAGGACTAAGCATGTTAATTGTTTAGAGAGCGACACATCTTGGGCAGCTGGAGTATTACTTATTTATATTGAAAGAACAGTTTCTATTTGTATGCATTTCTAGCATTAGGGAGCAGATGTCTCAAGAGCATTTCTATTTTTCGTACGTTTTTATGGAATGGTGCATTTGTACAAAGGTATAAACCTTGAGAACATCTGAAGTCTTTTTACATTTAAGTTTAGTACTTTCAATAAAAATCGTACTTAATACTGCGCTTTATTTTTCATTATTTTTCAACCCTGTTAGCAGTTTAATTGTAGTCAAAATCTTACTTTGAAGTTCTGTTTGAAAACCAGTATAAGGTCGACGTATGAGCTTATTTTCCTATGCCTATGCTCGAATGAATAATATATACGTATACTGATTACAATCATTATATTAACTACAGCTCAACAAACGTAGCAGCATCTCAACGCAAAATCTATCCGATGATCTGGTTACTTATTGTAAATGCATATAATTGTGCTGATTGTTTTTGAATCATATGAAATTCCTCTCAGCATAAACAGTTGATATTTATTGAACATCTTTTTCTAGCTCTAATTATATTTTGGAGCTCCTTTTCAATTATTCAATTACATGTACTTACAAGCGCTTTTGGGATGTTACCTAGTATTCAGTCGAAAAGAGGAATAAACCTTAATGTTAGAAATTGAAGCCGTTAAAATAAAGATAGACCAACACTATGTTAAATGTATGTACTAAAACTTTTCCAAAAAGTAACTGTGGTCTGTAGCCTTGCGTAAAGCATTTTGTCGCTTTAAATAAATTACTTACAGTATTTGGAAATGTGCGAATCTATCAAAATGGCGCTAATGGTATTATTTTAGAGCAATAGTACAACAATAACAAGCCTAGTGTAATTATTTATATCAACATCGAATGGATTTTGAGGAAAGAATGTACAATTCGCTCAGTATTGAGAACAATGAATTGGACTTCTTAAGTGGTGAAACATTTTTCTTGAAATAGCTTTATGAGTAGCTGTTAATGTCACTTTGTTTTTTCTCGGTTTCCACTAAAGCCAATGGGTCCTTGAATAAATTTCTTCAAAAGGATGAACATACATAATACGATAATTATATGACTCATTTGAACAAATGCCATTCAAACACTGACGACATAACCGTCGCACTCTTCTGTCTTACAAATTGGTGCTTATTTCCAGTTATGTAAACTGAAATCGGCACATTTTGTTTGTGTTTCTTTTGAAGATGTGGGCATTTAAACTCATACTTTTGAGTAGCCTTCCACTTTATTGCTATAAATTATCACCAATCGAGAACCAAATTATGATACGCATGTTTTGTTTTTATGCTAAATTTTATTTTAAGTAACAGTGCACCATTAGTTTATTTCCTGTCAAACAGCGATGTGGAGATTTGCGTAAAAAATGAAAAGAAGTCTACATCTTCAGTAGCTGCATTTGATTTGTAATTATAAACCAATCGATATATCAATCAACCAACCAATAAATGAAACATTTATAAGTATGCACTCACTTGTGTCAAACATAAAAGAAAATTCGTCGGACGTTATCGCGTTCTTCGTGGAAAACCGGAACATGCCGTCGGGTAAAATGTATTAATCTTTATCGTTTTATCGGAACGCTCGTTTGCACACTCGCTTATCACTTAGGCGACCCGGATTTGATTCCTGCTCCTGGTGCATTTGAGCTTTGTTTGTGGTCATCATACCGAACAAGGGGGGATTTCCTCCGGGTACCCCGCACCGCTCCCACAGCACAAGACGACATCAAAATATCTTTCATTTAAAGTTGCTGAAAATCTTTCAAACGTTAGCCCAACTTTCATGAGTGTACACTGAATAGATAGGAGAGCTGGGACTTGAGCTTGGTCCGCACAAAAGCTTTATCAAGTTGTTTGTTTCCACTGATCCGACCGTCCCTATTTTTTGCAACCGACCCTTAACAATTTTTTTGACGTTTCAAAATAGCGTGTGTATAGTATAAAATATAGTGTAAAACAATTGTCAAATTAAAACGTTAGGCCGACGTACATATCCTCCTTTTTGGCAATATTAGTTGAAACAAACAACTTTTTTACGCGTGGGGGGGACCTAACAAACTTAAAAATACACACCAACGTAGCCTATCATCACATTGTTATGCTGATAACTAGAAAGTTGTGTTTGGAAATAATTATGAATAATTTGCAATTTTCAATTCATAAAACAAAATGCATATGTAGCTAAATGTAATTTCTAACATTTTTACCAAACGTAACTTCATACAACTATAAATGAAAATAAATATTCTGTATTGAATGCTGAAAATTTTAATTACAACTTTCTTATATATAAAGCTGTACTTCAAATCAGTCTTCTCGTAATGCCAGTTATCATAACTTATTATGAGTAATAATGACAACACACTGCCCAATCAACGTTTTGGGTATTTTTATGAACTTTAGATTATCAAGCATTTAGCAGTATTTGTGTGTGAATTGTTCGTTAATAATTACAGTGTACATTAGTGGGACACATCTGCATTGAAGTAAATATACACTATCTGAATGTAATGTATATTCATGAGTACTATATGCATTCACATAAAAATACGGCGGTACAATACCAATTATTTTGATCACAGTAGAGCATTCAGACGTGTTAATCTATCAGTATGCATTCGTTTGGAATTCATATTTTAACTTGATCTTTTCTATTTGCTAATATGTTAATGCGTTTTTGTTGTTGTCCATTTAAATGAAAGAATAGGCATTCAATATTATATATTGTTGTCTGATACACCAATAGATCCCTTTCACGTACAAATTGGTTGGAAAATGTAACATTTGTAGAGTTGTTTTTTTATGCCTCAACAATAAAGTTACCTGAATTAATGTAGAAAAGAAAAAGTATTTATGTTAAATGTAGAAATCTTTAAAGAGCAATTACTCAAACATAAATCATTTCCCCGGAGCTACATGTAGAAATGCGCATCATATATTGTACTTAAGGCTGTTTATAGTTCCATAAAAACCGTTAAGTTGTTTCTCAGAACTGGCGAGGAATGTTTATGTATATTGCAGAAATATTCAAAGTACATAAGTCAGATGGATATAATTGACCCGGAACGATAATACTTAATCCGCATCTCCTCTTGGTAGTTCACGATGTTTGATAGTTGAATACAACGGATTCAATAGTTTCTGGAATTGATTAGGGACGGACGAACAGACGAAATGGCGAGGAAACGGATGGTCAAACCAGTGACTTGATGCGTCCTCTTAAAAAGCATAAACTCACAGATTTGAAATTATATTTTTAGCATGTATTCGCATTACGAAACTATTATTATTATTAACATATTATATCAATATCTGTTTTCAAAGGACATTGTGTAAACAATTCCAGCATAAGGGAGCATTTCATACACCGTTTTAGTTAGCACCATACCTTTTAGCTTATATCCCATGTTTGTTTTCTTCTTTGTTCTGGTGAAGTTGTTGTTGCATCAATGTCACTAGGGTATTAACTTCAAACTATCCGGACGCATTTTATTTTGATCATCATACGCATTTTATTTTTCTCGTAAAATACAATGTATGATATATGGTCTATGACATAAGCATTAACTACATAATGACGCTTTAAAACAAAGAAACCGGTAACACTAAAATAGCTCATGAACATTTCGCACATGTAAAACGAATTCAAAAGCTTAAATAGATCTATGTTTTATCGAAACAGTGGCCGTTTAATTTTATTTTGTATAAATTTTTGGCGTTGTGTTTGTTTGTCATTTGTACGCATTTCGGTGAGTTTGGGAAATAACGTCCGTCGTTTTCTGAAGAAAATGTTGACGAATAAGCCACACATCCCAACTTTTTTAACAATGATTTATATGATATTTCTAATGTTTAATATGCACCATCTTTCATATTTGTTGCCACGTTTTAATAAAAATGCCGAACAGTCGAAGTGCTGACAATAGTTGTTATTCGGAACTCTCATGTCTGGGTTTTTCCGATGTTTGAGCACACGCGTTAGGTACAAACAAAAGCTGACTAGCATATTTTAAAAGAGAGTGAATCAATAATTTCTCTTATCGCTGATAGTCAACACCACTTTTCTGCTCAAACGTTCGTTATAGTTGATAAAAAATACCATGATTTAATCATTTTTTCTTTAAATGAACTAATCTCGATAGTGTTTAATTTTATTAGATTTGTTATGTGTAATTATCAATGATAATAATAATATTATATTACAACAAAATACTTGAATTTTGACATTTCCTAAAAGAAACACTACTGTCGTTTAAATACGTATTATCCACTACTGAATGGGAAGCAAATCGGATATCGACGTTACTGGTAATTACTGTATTAATGACAATGTTTGTACCTCCCGTGCGCTCAGAAATCGGAAAAACCCACAGCGTGCGAGTTCCGAATTAAATTTATTTACATGCAGTAAATACAATGTTTTTATTTGAATACCTTTGTGATTGTAGATCTTTCATTTGGATAACATTGATTGAAATTAGAAGAAAGGAATACGAGTTCAGACATTTAGACATAATACTGGTTTGATTACGTGTTTAATGCATATTTGTGAATATCCCGGAGAGAAGCGTATAAGTCTACTAATAAGGAAAAAACAAACACTTAATACTATGAACAATAAATCATATTATCAATATCCTATTTATATAAAATAATTTACAATAAAACCTAGAAATACCACCTATACAAGGTAAACTGATTGTCTCAATGCTTTATACTCGAGAAAATTCTACCTAATGCTGGAAATTAACACATGCGCAAACTATAATGGAACTAGTTTCGTGAATTGAATATATGCCTACCATGTGTGTTTAAAATCCTTTACAGATTAATAAAGCGTTAGAAATTATTGCCAATTTAAGCATGTTGCAGTATTTTTGTGTAAAATTGTGCATTGTCTTAGAGTGTATATTTGTGGAAAACATGATCATTGAAAGCAATAGTTTGTATTACCTGCTTTGATTTTTTCTTAATTTTAATGTTTATTTATGAATACTATAAATTATGCATTTTGTACAACAATACGGCGATACCATACACATTATTTAGGACACAGTTACACATTTAGACGTTCTAATCTTTGAAAATTCATACGTTTGAAATAACTATAGTACAACCTGTGTTAGTAGCCACCTCTGTTTTCAAACACTTGTCATAAGCAAGCACAATTTTGATTTCCAAAATGACCTTATATAGTGCAAATGCACCTCTGTTAAGCAGCCACCTGCACTAATTGGTCAGATCTGCTGCTTCCCATAGATGGCTGCTTAATACAGGTTCAACGGTTTTTGTAATTTTACTTCATTATTTGTTGATATGTCGATATTTGTATTGTCTTCTATTTATGAAATGTAAGGGGGTGAAACTCAAGCTGCCTGGCAGTATAGCACTCTAATAATCCAAAACTCATAAGAATGAACATTAAATCGATTACATATGGTTTATAATGAGATTCTTTTTCGGCGGCAAAAGAAAGATGCGTTCACATATTTCGACATAATGCTATTTCTTTAACAAATAAAAACATCAAATGTAAGAGAAGATGCTTAAACTGTCATAATATTGCCCTTCATGTAATAAAGTGACAGTGCCGCATATTCGTTTTAATGAATCCAGAACACAACAATTATGAAATTGCATAAAATAATCAAGGGAGAAACATTCATCATCACTAGAAAGTATTAAATAGTACCAATTATATCATTTTCGCGCAATCAATCTGAAATTGGATCAACAATAAGACTAAACCGGTTGTGGTTATTTTATTATGGCGTTGTCGTATTTATATTGTTTAAATTTGAATAAAATAACTTTACCATTGAGAACAGTAATGCATGAATTTTTACTCAAAAGCAACATTAAGGTGCTATGATTGCTAACATTCACTGCGTAGCGGTTTCCGGTTTAGAAAAGAAAACTCTGTGTTTTTGGACAAGTCGAAATTTTGAAATGTATTTCTTAAGCCTAAATCAACTAACCAACGTTATATAAACTGCACTATCAAAGGCGGCGTTCGAAAAACAATCTTTACAGGGTCAAACCCACAACATATATTATTAGTTTTGGAGAATAAATTCCACATATTTTAAATTTCGCCCTAAGCCTGGATTTTATAACCATATACATATTTATTTAAAAAAAAATCATGAAAAATTCATTTAACATTTGAAAACGTCTTCAAATGTATTTAAATATTTGCTAGGTCGAACTGTATCAACGTACAAAGTTTCAAACCGTAATCGTCGACAGATAATTAATAATTAATTACGAGAATTAAGTCGCCTTCGCCATAATGGTCGAGGTCGACTTAACTCTGCAAAACTGGATTTCGGCTTCGCCCAACGGTCGCGATAGTATTTATATATATATATATATATATATATATATATATATATATATATATATATATATATATATAATTCACTTACCTGGTTATTGATAAGTTTCACTGCAAAACCTGAATACGTTTTGTGTGCATGAGCAAATCCTTTTCGATGTTAAACCTTGATTAAAGCGCGCCGTTTATATATTAAGAGTTGAATCATGACCCAGCCAATAGGCGAGTGATTAGTACGATTTACCTGGGAAGCCGAATTTATTCTAGGAACAGCCTTCATTTCGAGGAAGTGTCATGATCCAGAATGATCAAAGATAGCGGAATTATTTATATTATGTAAAATATCTCGTTCGCATTTTATCTTTGTGTTGCCTTGCTTGTTTTGCATAACTTTGTGGATGTTTAATGCTGAGGATAAAGTGTTTGTGGAAATGATATGCGAATATGCCAATTAGCATAAACATAAATCCTGCAATCAGACTTCCATGAAATATTTGCTTAAAAACATCTGTGCATACCAACTATAGAAAATTATCTTACCGGTGGCAGTGCAGTGCTCTTATCAGAATAGCAATATATTATATATAAAGTGTTAAGTTAAGCAATATTTTTCAGACCTGTGATTATTATATGCATACTGATGATGTGAGTATGTGAATTTCTAGTTCAAATATATTCAAATAGGCGCATGTTTTTTCTTAATTTTATTTAACTTATTGAGAATCTCAAAGTTCTATAATATATATTTTAATACTATAACAATTTTGCAAAGTCCCCCTGTTTTTAATCTATTTCAAATACCATCAACGTGATATGATGCGTCTAATAATCATTTAAGCAATACATTACTGTTTTGATTGTTATACGTTTGAAGTTCATGCGAGTAGTTCATAAAAAGTAGGTAAGCGTATGTACATGTCGGATATGTAGATACTTGAAATAAACAGAGGCAACATTTCCAAGTAACATGCTCTGAAAAGAAAGATTAAAAGATATAAGAGCGATAAACAGTGGCAACATGGAATTCCAGCTGTCAGTGCACAGTTCGGATTGGTTTGTCGTTCAAGCAATCACATATAACAGTTTTGAAGAAAAATTTGAATACATTCTTATGTAAATTCGTTGAATTAATAAGAAAACCAAGTGCTTTCAAGAATGTTTGGCGATTGAATACATCAATTAATGAATAAACCATAAAGCTGACAATGCTGCCCGAAAGAACTAGAAAACATTGTCCTTAAGCGTCGAATTCCATTCCACACGTTTCTCTTTACAATTAACATACATGCAGTACAAGCGAAATGAGCTTTGCAATTGTAATAATGCAATTTGTGACCTATCAACGACGTTTTAACTACGTCTGACAGTTGTTAAACTGACTTTCAATTAGATCCCAATTGATATTCTTTTGTATTGCTTTTTAATGTGAATGTCAATGGTTCTTATTTACACGTGTGGATTTTATCAATATTTTATGTAAGGGATTGACGTGTCTTATAACCTTTAAACACTGCTCGTGTTTTGTACATGCGGTAGGTCATTAAATAAAGTACTAAGGGAACTGAATTGATCTCCAGCTAATAATTATCCAATTTCATAAATACAAATATACCTTTTATTTGTAGGTATAATGCACAGGGAAAAGTATATGGGTCATATAAATAATTGCCGAGCAGGCCTGTGACAAAGTATGGAACCCAATGCGGAAGACATTAAGTAAGTTAAGAGTCAAGTTTGGTCGGTTATGTTGCGCTAGTAAGATAAGATAAAGATATATTGACGGACTCAAATTGTTGTTACCCTAAATGACTTTTAGTCAAACGCGATATTCTTTTATACAAATTCAATACAAACGTTTAGTTAAAAGCTGCGCATTAACATATAATGAAGTGCAAATATATACTTACACTAATTAAACATATTTATCTATGTGTAATGTGTCTTTTGTCTAATTCTTATAAATTAATTGCTATTAAAATGTAGTTGAAGCATTTTAAAAGATGTGTAAATTAAACACCTACTTACATCAAATATGACTTTTGTCACTTATGATTTACCTTAAAATGTTGTCTATTTTTTTTGTTGCATTTAACGTAATTTTTGGCTGGTTTTGTATTTTACGTTTTAAGAATTAGTATCTAATTCATTTGCGTTAAGAGTTTGGCTGAACGTCTTCTAGACATGGACTAGCAACGCTGTCAAACAATGAGAAGGAAACAACTTTGCGTCAACCAATATTATACACGTACCCATACACTTTATACAGGAATGTAATGTTAAAACGTAATGGTAATCATGGTCGAAGAAGATGCCATAAGGCTGAATCGACTTACATGTTACGAATGTACAGTTTAGAGGTGCATTATCTATATGTGTAAAGACATAGTAATGCCCCATTTTCATATCGTTATTGGCATTGAACTATGCAGGAAGGGTGTACAAGGAAATATTTAACGCATACTTAGATGCAGATACAAAGCTAAACTAGACGTATTATATGAGAAAAGATTACCATCCTGCTCGATAAACCACTTTATATGACATTATAACTACAGTCAGCGGTAACGTAGCCAAACAACATAATAATATTATGGAACCTTCGATTTTTCCTTGACAGCAATGTACCAACTACTTTATGCCGGGCTTAAGATAAGCTAATGATTTATTTACACGCCTGTTTGTTTTGAAGTATGTTTGGTAGAAGGACGTATTTTAAATGAATTACTGCCCCTCTTTTATGTTATTTTCAAACACACATTTCCTTTCTTGCATGTAGTTTAGCATGGTTGTCAATGAAAATGACCTTCGTGAAAACACTGATAGGCCTTATACTGATATTATAGCGAAAATATAATTGTAGTTGCGTTGTCTCTATACTACGGGTTGACATGTGTTGTTACAAAATAATCGTTTAATCCTCCCCCCCCCCGAGTAATTTGGTTGAAATAATAAGCATTATGTGTATACGAAAACGCTTCACGATCTTGGTCACCATCTTATACAAAGGGTTTAGATTTCCTTGTATCATGTTCGGCTTTTCTATCATCAAGAAGATCACTGTCATACTGCAAGTGCCTATTCTATCGTCAAGAAGTTCACTGCCATACGGCAAGTGCCTGGTGGATTTATCTTTTACTCCTGGTGTATCGTGTGCTAAGAGATGAGATATATTGCGCAGACCGCTTTGCAAGCACATGTTTTACGATGCATCGTGTTTCATGGACATCTTAAAGATATAAGTTCGATATGTCGGTTTCCGACTTTCCTTTGTGAAGAAGTAAATATTGAGCTGACATGGGATATCAATGAATCCTTAAACATATTTTATGGTTGAAACGAGGACCGTTTCAAGTAATTTTGAATCGGAATATTTGCCAAAGAGTCTTAATCTTATTGAAATTTGCGGGTATCCTCTCTGGGCAAAAGTGCAAACTATGTAAAACTGCTAGGTACATAACATAAACTAATCGTACTCAACGTCGACAACTGATAAGTCATAATCCGTCGACTTCTTCGTCGTCCGTTTCCTAAATTAACAACAACAAAAAATAAAATAACTTATATTAGTATGAATGTTAATTTTTGTTTTTATGCAATCTCAGGCTGGTAATCAAATTGATTCGTTGAGCAGTTTTAATGGAGTGAGACCTTTCTCTTATATGACTATCATATGCATGGGTAAATATGTCAATTAAATGGTTACACTAAAACAATTAAACAAATAAACCATTGTGTGAACTTATGATAACAAAGAAATTAAATTTCAACAATCTGTTCATTCCAGTAACATGTCCGATTTTGTTCTTCATTATTTTATGCTGGCGAAAATGATTTTCAAACATGTGTTACTCTGATTAAATTTTTAATGTACTATGGTGCCATACATTCGCGTGGGTAACACAATCACTAAATAGCGCCATTGGTTATACTGTGAATTTACATATTACAAATGATGATAAGTGATCAAAGATAAATCATTTAAGCATATATTGAGTTCCAATTTTTTTATCAGTGTGACTTAAATTGAATTATTCGTTTATTTTTTTATTGTACGCATGACTTTAATTAGAGCTAATTTAGAACTTAATGGAAATACCCAAAAAAGTAAAGCAGGTTTAACCGTTGTTTTTTTAAATTAAATGTATAAAAGTAAATAGATCTAATTGACATTCATGAGGAATAACACTTTCAGATGTATTACTCATCTGTGTATGCTTAAGTTATACCTACTGTACTAAAACATGAGCTGTCATATACAGAATAGACCATATTTTGTACAGGTATACTCTTTTTGTATAGGTATTGCATATACAGGTTTAGATATTTAGGCATATTTTTATGTACATTTGTAACTTAAATTGTTCAAAATTACCAGTGTTATTACTCGTACTAGCCAAGATATATGTGCTCGCTACGAATACCAAAAACTCGTTATAATACTATTATTACTAAACAAAAATATAAACAATTAAATGATTGCAATTAAGTGTTACGTAATATGTTGTTTCGCCATTTAAAAACGTTGGTGAGTTTAATACAATTGATATATAATAACATGGGCAAGTATAATTTGAATGAATAATGCAATGTCATATTGGTAACTCGTTTGAAACATTTGCATAAAAACAATTGAAACTGTGTACACATATATTTCGCTTAACTATTAGCAATTACAGTATGTTGCTTCGTCGATAATTTAATATATCATTGTGATACAAGAACATAAACCGCTTATGCATATTACAGTTTTGTACAAGGGATTTGTCCATGGAACCATATTAAATATTTACTGTGTAATTAAACATATCTTAAATTATAACTGGTATTACAAAATATATTTTAATGCAAACTATTGCAACATTGTGCCAAGTTTTAAATACAGGACTTGCAACGCATGTTTTGTTTTACGCTAATAAAGAGATGCATTATTTTAAAAGTCTATGTTAAAGCCCTTTTAAAATCGGACAATGTTGAATGCTACGTAAATGTGTGTCGAGTGATATTAATGCTTATTTTCTGCAGACAAGTGCTTGTATTTCCATGTCAGCACATTATTCTTGGAGTGTTTTTTGAACACCACTTCTATCTCTGTCGGCATTTGGCAAATTATGTCAGAGGCTTAAACATCAACAATTGGTACGCTATCAACGAATTATTTTTTTAGAAATAACATATAATGCACGCACACAGACTAATTTACAAATAAAATGTAGCATGAACATACGAATATCGAATCTAAAGTGTTGTATGCATAAAGTTATTACAAGATATATATTTTAAGTGTAAATATCAACGTTCGTTTTTCTTCTAATTGAAAAAAACAACATTTGTTCAGGTCACGATGTTTGTAAAGTCAAGTTAACCCATTTATGCCTAGCGTCTAGAAAAAAGGCCTTGACAAACAGCGAAGACCTAGATGAGACGCCGCATAATGCGCCGTCTCATCAGAGTCTGCGCTGTTTGATTAAAGGAATTTCTGTAAGAAATATTCTAAATATAGACATAAATATTCTAGACATCCCTAATTTTGGAAATAAATTGATCCAATTTAAAACAATGGAAGAGTCAACTAAGCATAAATGGGTTAAAGGTGCGTGCATTTACTTTTTTGTACACTATATACGCGCTGTCCGATCTCGTTGTTTGTAAGTGTTTGCACGATTGGTATATTTGATAGAAAATAAAGAAACAAACATCTGAACACTTATTAAATATCAATTTATGTATTGGCAACATTTTTTACCAACAAAGTTATGCTATCAAAGAAAATTATTTTTAACATAGTAGTAATTATATTATTTTGTCGTTTGCGTCTGGAATGTTTCTTCACAGATAGGTTTATGTATTTAAAAGTGCACGTGCATACTAATTTATTTAACGTTATGAAAACCGCCTTTAAACGAATCAACATGTGTTTATCTGTCCGTGTCGATCATTTACAGTGTCGTAATCAAAAGCGCAAACGATATAATGGGTTGGAAGTTAAGTCATATTCAGAACCGAAAATGAAAGAACACAAATCGCATCTAATAATAATAATAGGTAATTGCTTTATCTTGTTATGTTTGTTCACAATTAAGGTTTTTTAAACGCGTTTTTATTTGCAGTTCATATATATATAAATTGTATTGATTGTTATATTATCATTTACAGCTGCGTTGGTTCTAACACAGATTTCGAGTTACGGTACGATTATTTTTTTAATAAATATGTTGATGCTAAAAAATAACTTAAAAGATAATAAGATATTTCGTTTGGAAATCAAATATTATTTTTACCATAACTTGTTTTTAAATAATTGATTGATAATGCTAAAGTTTGCCCCATTTCTTGGACAATGTTTTGTTAGTTCAAACTTGAACAATTTCAATTCAACATTATTTGAAACGGAAATGCACTAAAGGCCTATTTAAGTCCTTATATGTGATATGATAGTCCTTTAATGTGATATTAGTTACAAAGCAGTACAATCGTTAGTATTAACTCACAGAACATAACTGTTTGGTTATAGATTGATACTTTTGGTGATATCGTAATGGTCTCAGTTATTTTGAAACACAAATCAATTCATTTCTAGCTTTGAGCTGAACATTGTTCTTACTTCAATGCCAACATTGACCGCAGTATTTTGGACATTTGCAATGTCTTAATATTACCTTTCATTTAGAAAGAAAGCGCGTTGTTTCTTTTCATTAACACTAAAACCAAGTCATCAATAAAAAATTAAATCACTTATTAAATTTTGTTTCTATAAACCAGTGGCTTTGGACTGCTACAATTGCCGTGGTGTTCACGATATAAGGGACTGCAATGCAACTACGACTTGTGGGGCGAATCAGGAAAGTCTTGGTTATAGCGTTTATAACCCGTTTTATTACAAAACCTTATTTGAACCTGTGTAATAAAAAAACAGGAAATGGTCCACTTAATATTGTATAAAGAAGAACGCTGATTAAAAGTTGTAGATTTAAAATACAATAAAATAGTGCCAACATATTAACATATTTGTATATGAACATCCAGACAATACGGGTTCTAAAGTGATACTGCAGAAGTGAAATAAGACTTAAAACCCAACTATTATTTAATTTATTATAATTAAATATGTGTATGTACATTCGTTGTAAATAAAGGGACCATGAAATATTACTAATGCCTAATCACACTCGTCGTATTCATATTACATAATTGCATACAACAAAACGCTTTTGAAATATATATTACGATGAATAGAATATTTACTTTATTTTGTTACAGTATTTCACACACTACTTGTATTTGTTGGATGATATCAATTAACTTACATGTATAGTACTAGTATAATAATGTTGTTGATATATTTATCTTTTACCAGGCATGCTTTCATCATCAGAGAGTCACATCTTCCGGAAACATCATTGATCTCGGTTGCCAATCTTTGACGGTGAGATTGTGTAAATAAACAATACATAGGTGTTTTATCTTAAACTTTTAAGATGTCATACACTGTAAAACCAGAATTAATATTAAAACTCAAGACACATTATAAAACAATAAATCTTATTTACATCGTCTATGTTTATGTTACAGGAAATAACATAAAACACATACATACAAAATATATTAAAGCTGGATACATATTATAAGAAGGCCAATGCATAATCCACGCGCTTATCCCAGAAGTAATTACAGTCTGAATTTGATATGTGACAGGTGTGTGTTTCTGCTAATGGTGGTACTGAGGTTATCGGACGTTCTGTAAAACAAACACGTCAGGCGGGTCTTTCTGATTGTTCGGAGTGCTGTTCGACAGACGAATGCAATGACCAACTTTGCCTTCACAAGGCCCGTAAGTAATATCAGAATAACGAGTAGTGATCGTAGTAGTATAAGTAGCAGTGCATAACTACTGTTTAATGAGCGATCGCTTGACGCTTTAGACGTGTTCAATGTGACTTTTCGTACACCCAAATGCGTTGAATTGTTTTGCTTTTTCGGTTAACAAACTACAATTGTTAACATTGTTCTTAATACGAATGGGAACGTGCATCAAAGTTAACTTTTAGTAAACTTTAATTTTTAGGTGCACTATTTTCTTTAAGGTTGTTCAAGCTATGGTTTGTAAATAACATAAACAATTATACCGTGTTATTTTTTCAAATGCAAATAGGTTTATCCTAATCGCAGCATTCTTTACTTACGAACTGAACACTGCCGTTAAACGCCTGTTCATATTTGAACGGCCGAAACTAATATCAATACTAAGGTGCCCATGTTTGATCTAAATGACGCTTATTTGATTTAAAACGTTGATTCTGTTCAAGCAACACAGACTATGTACTGTTATATTATTCAGAACATTATTAGCAAAAAGAAATCCTGATTAAGACATTTTTCACGATTCTTTCATTAAATAAACACATTTGTAAGTCCTATTGATTCATATTTACATTGACGGGTAGAGTTTACTTTTTAGTATACTTCATTGCATGTATTCTGAAACTTTGCAACTAATCAATAGTATATAATTTTCACTATTTTGATTTTACTGTTTTACTAAAATAAATAAAGCTGTGTTAAAAAGTAGTATTTACCATGTTTTAAGTTGATAAATAATTTTGGTAATTCTATTTTATTGGCTCGTTTACCGTGGGCTTAGGGGAATAAGTGGAAATTAAGTACACTTAGGCTATGAATTTGTATAAGTTGTGTTTACTGTTTTTCAGAAATTACTTACTCAAATTGCCTGCAAAATTCTCTCTTCAATCTTGGATGACCGAATATGCATGGTTCAAGGATGTTTTGGTAATTGTATCCATTCTGTTTTGACATGTATGTATGTATAAAACCGTTCCAATAACAAACTATTGTATTGTCAACATAAGTGTAAACAACAATCTGCTTAAATCAGCGCTGTCAGAACAATCAATATCATTCCATAGTGCGAACCATATAATTGTATCGTTACACCCAGGAAATTATTGTGCATGTTGGTGAAAATGTATAATATATGCTTAGAAGATCTATAAGATTTGTTTGAAAAACATGTTCATGCCATTTTACACATAATTCCATGGATTTAGTACAACTAACTCAGCCATAGCTTTACGCATGGACCCATAATTATAAATTGAATATGCACACACATATCTTGTTATTCAGGTATCGTTTTGAATTTACGTATATTACTTGAGATTTGCTGAATCGACATACACTCTGACATTTGCTCTAAATCCTTTTTGTATAAACTCGCACCCCGGCACGGTCACATGACCTATTTTTAAATGATTTATTCAGAGCCCTCTGGTCTATGTTATTTAGGTCGGTCATTTGGATCACTTTAGTGTTTCTTGCGTATATTAATGTGAGTGTATATGTTTAATATAGATTGGGCATTATATGGAAACTGGCTCACTAGCGATACTTTTAATTGGTACATACTAAAGACCAGCGTTTGATATAAATAGGTGGTGGATGGGCAACTTGGAGTTTGTGGAGCTCTTGCTCAGCCACGTGTTACGGCGGGACCAGCCAACGTTACCGGGAGTGTACCAACCCATCACCCTCCCCTTACGGACAGCAGTGTCATGGACCCTACTCATACTTCAAAGTTTGCAGTATCTTCTCGTGTCAACCACCAGGTGAGTATCTGTTCGTGTATTTCTAAACGTAAATGTGAAAGTATTATCTTTAAACATATAATTGTATATAGATGGATAATAACGAACAATACAATTGACGATAAGCCCGACGATAGACGTTGAATGACACACAGAGTATAAATACGTGGGTTTCACACATACGTTAAAGCACAACATAAATGTTCACATATACCCTTTTGCTGTCAAATAATGATCAGGATGCATCTATCAACGAAATTGAAACAAATATGTGTTTGAAAATACATACATAATCCAAACATTTTAACTGGTTTACCCAAAAACATCAGTCACAAATAAACGCGGCGTTCAGCGTAGTGATAGCATTTTTTTCGCTTGGCAGCAACTCACTGGGAAAGACAGGCAAAACTGGTTCTAACATTGGCTTAATTCTCGCTTCTGGTTCCGAGACATTGACCAAAACCAAACCCTGGTAACCGCTTCTTGTGTCGGGCGAAACAAAGTTAGGGGCCTGGAACATTGTGCAAGACCACCTGCGAATTATTTGAGAGGAGACGGGCCAAGATTGACTCAAGCTACCTAAAAGAAACGCTGTGGACCAAACAACAGAATACTGGCACCGCAACGATTCACGTCAAGCATCAACAAGGCAAACACAAAAAACTTTCTTGACATCGGATGTTACCATGACTTCGTGCTCTCCAACAACTAGCTGATATTAAAAAACAAGCTCACCACCAAGAACCTTTGCAACAGATTTGACTCGGAGAGACTTAGATACTGATATATCGAGTGATAACTTTTGGCAGTTCAAGCAAAAATAGGTCGAAAGTGTGAAGTCCTGAATATCCTAGAATATACCATTGCCATCATCACCAGCAACATCAAGGACATCTTGCTGTAATCGACCGAAGAACGTCTTTGGAGAGAGAGAAGGAAGAAAAAGCATGAGTGAAGACTGATATTATGGACTTCTGTGCCACAAGAAGAGAGCTGAGCCGTGAGAAGTAAACCAGCCTGAAAACTAGGACTTAATAGCAGAAAGGAGAGGGAGGTGAGACGTACGAGGCTAATGAAGAATTGATAAAGATTCTATGTATAATCAATTACAAAGATATGGCCACATACTGCAGTACGAAGTCTCCTGACCAAGAGTACCACAGTCATGAACAGATATACTGAATTCTCCTAACTACCCGCTTCAACCAGAACCCAGTTTTCTTCAGAAGGACCCCAGACGAGAAGCGGACGATGAAAGTCCATCCATACTCAAGGCAATTGTGGAGGAGGAAGTGCGGAGTCTGCAGAAAGGAAAATCATCGGGATTGGACCACGTCTCTTTCGAGCTGATTACGGACAGATCGGAGGCAAGAGAAAGATACGGCAACAATAACAGTACTATTCAAGAAGATCTGGGAGGATATGAAGTGGCCCAAGGAGTCCGGTAATCCGCCTACGGAAAAAGGGTACCATCAAATTGTGTGATAAATAGCTCATTCCAAACCTGATCAGCCCCAATCCTAAACCGTAAATAGGGCAGAAGAAATGTTGCTGGAAGAGCAGGCTATATTCAAATTTGGGTGGTGTGCAGTGAAACATATGATCACACCAACATTTATTATTCAACACCAATGTGAGCTCTTAATGAACCTCGTCGACTTTAAAAATGATTTCAATCGCGTTTAAAATGATGATCTCTACTGGTTCCGAGAGTATTCAGTATTGCCAAATGGCTGGTTCAAGTCAAGAATCTTATAATCTACGGAAACGCCAGCAACGCAGTTATTTGCAATGGACAAAGGGCGACCTCTTCAGGACATCCGTGGTCTTTCGTCAAAGATGTTTGCTCTTCACCGCCCTGTTTAACTTTTTTCCTTGCTTGAGAAGATTATTCAGGAATCCATCCAAGACCACAACACCTCTATCTCCATATGTGGTAGACCATTTCCAACTTGAGATTCGCTTATGACATAAACCTCATCTGAGGCACCAGCAGTGAACTCCAAGATCTCACCAATAGATTACACAACAGAGCAGAGCCATACAGGATGGAGCAAAAACAGCAAAAACACCATTCTTGCAAACATCAATTTACACAGCGAGACGGTGGCAGAAGTGTCCAGCTTCAAAAACTTCGGAGCAAACCTATCCAAGTATTTATCACTTCCGCTCAGGTCCGAATAAGAATTGTCATGACGACCTCAGCAAAAGCCATATTGAGCAGGTATTGGACAAGCAGCTTCTCCATCAAGTACATGTTTATACAAAGTCCGTATTGTCTCCATCCCACTGTACGGCTACAGGACGTCGACGCTTCAAACAGACAGATAACACAAGTTACAGGCCTTTGATTAAAGGTGTCTTTGAAGACGGATCCGCATCCCCTACATGAAGCACAAGACAAAGCAAACGTCCGGAACAGTTCAGCAACACTTGTTGGCCCAGTAGAGCTCATTCTGTCCGACGTTAAAGGAATAAAGCTTGCTTTGTTTGGGTGTGTCACCAGGCAAGTCTATAAGTGCAATAGTGTGCTACATAGCACGCTGAAGGAAGGTCACCGTCGCGGCCGTAATAAGAAAAGCTGGAAGGGCAATGTAAAAGAATGGACGTCCCTACCGATATATGAGCTACTGTCATCAACCGTCAACAGATCTGACTGGCAGAGTATGTCTGTGTCGTCGTAACTCACACGGCCAGACTGGTCAAGTAAATTGTGATGACTTTTCATGTTCACGTAGTTTAAATGTATCGTATTTTACTCCTTTCATATAGGATCATAATATATCGGTTATGTAGAAGAATTATGAACGCAATATAATACACACCGTTAACTTACCGTTAGCCTGAACTTATCTGTAATCCTTCTTATAGCTGTATGTTTCATAAGTATGTCGTAATGTAAAGTTGACATAACAAATATATGCGGTTTCTGTATTTCGACTCCGTTGATGTGCAGACATGAAATTGATTGTCTTGTTGAAAAAAAAACTAATTTCAATTGTAACTGATAAACATGGACTGATGTAAACCACTTTATAGATCTTTGAAAAAAAACAACGTCTTGACAACAAAATATGTGCTTTAAATTATATACAGTTTTCAGTAATTAGCAGAGCATTTAAAATCGAAGGCATAACCTGTTTTGTATTGAATATCATGTAATGGGATCAGCATGCGTTTAGAAACTTGAACAATTAAGAAAACACAACTTACATATCAAAGAGGTCCTTGGAAGAGTCATTAGTCAACTATTCCATAATCAAATCCGAAATTTTGGTGCATCCATTTGTTATTACTGTATTAATACTGTGATTTGACATGTCGACGGCGTATATGTATGGCCATAAAATCTTGGATACCATGTATAATTTACGATGTAGTGCAATGTTCACTTGAGTTATTGCCTTTTTTGATTTACAAAAAAAAGGCGAATATGACTCTTTTGCCGCTGGTTACTCGGATAACTATTTTGGCTTTACCACTCTTAAAATTATGGAACATCTTTTGCTATAATTTTGTCTGAAATGTACATATTTATTAATTATTTTATATTAATGTTTCGCATAAGTAATAAATTTGTAAAAGATTACTGAAAAATTGTATTTGCTGTCATAAACTTCCATCACTTGTGTGTAGTAACATGATAGAAACATTAGTTTATGGTCAGCTAAAAATCTAACATTATTAATAATATTATCATTATTGTGTAATAATTATTAACTTTCAGTACGCATGACCGATGGTCGATTTGAAATATTCCTCAACGGCCAATGGGGGACAGTGTGTGATGATTTATTTGATCTGAATACATACGGTGCTCAAGTTGCATGCCGGATGCTCGGACAACCAACGTGAGTATAACTCCGATCATTATATACTTTAATATTATTAACCAAAAAAGAAATGCATAAACATAGAAAAATTATCAACGAGTAAAAGGAATTTACTATCCGAAGTATGAAAACAATCGAAACATATTCAATCGTTTCGCATTTGTAACGACTTATAATTGTACCATTTCCAAACCCTGATTACTCGTCAACGAACACGTTTTTTATTATATGTCTATGATAATAATGTACATCTGCAATATTTTCTATTTTCTATTACAACATCCTTAAACACTGATTGATTAAGGCTGAATGCACGGTGTTAAACCGGTTCATTACAATATCCGTTATTGGCGTCGCTCTAGAGAGTGGCGACTAGTATGTAATGCATTTTTTTTTCGCTTATGGGAGGAGAAGTTATTTTACGGATCGATGTATATATTTTTGTTTTAAGAATATCTTGCATAGTGGTGATTTTTTGTGTAAATAAGTGTAAATAAGTACTGCATTTGTGCCTATTACATTTATTACAACATTTATTGCCAATAATGCGAAGCTTATTGTTTTTATTAATAACTGATCCACAACTGATCACAGGGGAAAGATCACAGGACTGGGCAAATACGCGAAACTTTCTGGTTTTGAATAAAAAAAACATATTCAAAATATATTTATTTTGTGTTTTTTTTAATTTGCTTATTTAGTGGAAAATCAATGTAGTACGATATTTGACGACCTATCGCGCAAGCAAGTTTATTGGAAGGCGTAGTGGTACGAAAACGCAATAGTTTATTAATAGATAAATAATAACGATCGCTTTACACACCTTTACAAAATAGCGGTGCATAAATGATGCCAGCCGGAATAGCTCAGTTGGGAGAGCGTTAGACTGAAGTTGTTTACGCAACAATCATCTTAAGGCCCACGGTTCAATCCCGGGTTCCGGCACGAACGGAACAGTTCGGCGGCTGACAATTGTTTTCAGTCAGGTTAATAAATATAATAAAGCTTTATTTTTTGTAGACATTTTAAAATCCATTTTACTACAATTTGACATTTTTATCAAAATTAATGGATGCCGCGTGGTAACAACGTTAATTGAAATTTCTTACATCACTTCAATATCTTATAAAAAATACACGTGTTTTTATATTAACAAATAAATGCAAACAATACATCCATGTATTTTTATGGTTGTCTATCATAGGCCCTAAGTACTATCCCTACCACATATAGAGCGCGAAGCGCGACACGTATTATTGCTTGTAACAACGAGCTGCGATAAAGGAAGCAGCCGCTTATCAAGGTTGTGTCCCAGCAACCCGTTTCCCTAGAGTCAAGCACTCCTCGGAGTTTTTTTTTAAGAACCACATATAGAGCGCGAAGCGCGACACGTATTACTATCCAGGTGGTATGGGCCCTTTAGCATTATCCTACTATTACGTCCATAGTTATCTTCCTTAGAATTTGAGAAATTTTGAAATCGTTGTTCGAAGTCTAAAATTTCAATCCGATTGTTCCCAAACTTGCACAGGTTTTTTATCAATGAGGACCCAACACAAACTCTATATGAGCAATATTGGACCAGAAGTCCAGAATTATGTCTCTTTGAATTAAAAAATAAAAGTGAAAAACTGATTGGTTTGGTGATTATGTCAACATTTTTCATCAGATTCTTTCCAAACTTACAGTGTCTTCATATCAATGAGCATTTTTACCTCATTTAAAATGAAAAACATCGGGACAATAAGTCCAGAATTTTTCTATTAAATTTGACAAAATAAACAATTTCAACTTGTTTAAAAGATTTCACAACTTTCGTCTAGATCTTTCCAAACTTGTGTTTTTATATCAGTATTACTCGAACCCTATTGATAATGATGAATATCGGAGCAATAAATCTATTATGATCTTTTACTGAATTTCAAATTATTGTGAAATGCAGCTTCTTTATGCAATGTACAGTTTTCCTTCATTTTTTTTGTTCAAACTTTTACAGTGTTTTCATATCAATGAGTACTCAACCCCTATCAAAAATGAGCAACGTAAGAATAAGTTCAGAATCATCTCCCCTTGAAGTTGAGAAAAATATGAAATTACGCTTACAAGATGAAGCAGATGTTTTAAAACCTACACAGTTCTGTTCCATTAATGAACACTGCACACGGATGCCAGTAAAAAAGGAAACCAATTTAAATAAAATGAACTATGAAATATTCGGGGTTACAACACAAAATCATAGATAATGGTTATTTGGGGGTTATAACACAACATCATAAATAATGGTTTTTTGGTGGTTATAACACAAAATTATAGAATCGGCCAATATATTAATATTTACAGTAGAAAAAAAATCGTTCCATGTTACTTCATTGAGTGCCTTTTACACTGAAATTCCCGACGCCCTTTGATGCTTTGCATCAATACTTATCTTGTTCATAACCTAAAATACACGTTCTAACCAGATTACGGTATATGTCAGACCCCTTAAATTCAAGATGTCTTTGATAAAGGCTCATAACAGGATAGAAAACCAACAATAAACGGCATGATGGTTAAAAATGTACCAAGCAAGGAATATAAGAATGGATCGCAAATCATAGAAAACCATTTCCGACAGTATTCGACTACTCATGTTCAAATTTATAATGTGAGTTTAAATGCGTAAATTGCAGTTTAGTGCAATATCTCTAAGATCCTCTGAGAGCAAATACCAATATTGTTGTAAATGCTGACCTTAGTTGTTAACAATTTTTCAATTGAATATAACACCAATACCCGTGCCAAATCCGTTATTTCAATTTATTCGGAACTTTTCGCGTCTCCATTTCCCATGGTAACTCCTCGTTATAGATAAATTACAAGACTTCTGTAGCAACCAGTCATGGTGGCATTCACATTAAACACGTACTGTGCGATAATCAATGACACGAACAATATAGCCTTTTTACTACATATGAAATGTGGGAAACTTTACGCAATTGCTAAATTTAAAATTACGAAATAACCTAACCATATCCGTTATTTGAATGTATGTATTATCTGTATACGTTACACATTGTACCTCTCTATTATTTACATATACCATGCATTCTGTAGAACCTAGAATAAAACGTTTACTGGGTGATTATTAATAACAAGAGTAATCCTATAGCATTTTTCGACCTGAGAAATGTGGACAATTACATAAATTGTATTTGGAAGCGGGGAAAATAACAAACTATGTGTCATGAGTTACATATATGTACTGTTGCACAGCTCTTGGTGTGAAGGAAACACACATTACATATAAATCTAACTACAATAACATTTTATTCAATTGCATCAAGCGATTACGAAATAAAATTAACATGCCTAAAAAGCTAAAATATATTTCCAACTGTGTACAATCTCAACTTGATATAGGGCTAACACCAGGTGCGGTCTTACAGTAAGATAGTCCAATATGGAAATAAAAACCATTTTAATAAAATAAAAACAAACCTAAAATCATAAGCCTTTACCTTCAACCTCCTGTTAACAAGAGCGAATACTTTTGCTGAACTGGTGAATAAAAGTTTGTTAGTAAATCTGATAACTTAAACATGAGATTAAAATATCTTAAACAAATGGAATAACGTAAAACCTGGCTTCAAACACAATTGCTAATAATATCGGGCTTCACATTTGGATCTAAGGTTATCAATAAGTAACCATGTAAATAATTGTTTTACGTTATGAATGATAAATTATGCCCTTTGTTTTTATGTTAACGTGCGTATATGCTCTTTTGTCTAATTGCGAAAGTGGAGATATGTTGTTAATTGTTTGTTTTTAGTGTGATTTTTATGTTTTGTTCATTTTTTGTTTTTGTTTGTTAATCGGATGAAAAAAACTGATAACATACTTTTTCCAGAATCACGAACAAATCCTTCTTAACAAAATATTGAAACACGTTTCCAAGTATTTACTACAAATTACTAGCTGCGCAAAATAAATTATCAAATCTGGTAATTAATTAACCATTACACACTTTGTACAACACATTCAAGATCAGGTGTTACCTGATTAAAAGCATAGGTCATATTACACTTAATGTACATTTAGAAGTCGATGAAAAACGGTAACATTAAACTACTAGATAACATTAAACACAACGAGTAACAATTAATTACAATTACTTTGAAAGATTGTTTTGTAACGATATGTTCATAACATTATATTACAGCGGTAGTGCTCGTGTGACAGACCCACTAGCTGGACCCAATACAATGCCGATTTGGTTGGATGACGTCGTTTGTAAAGTATCTGAACTCACGCTGTTAGAATGTGACCATAGACTCATTGGTTATCATAGCTGTACTCAACCCGAGGACGTCGGTTTGTATTGTGCATAACTCGTATGAACTATAATATAAGCACATGTGCAACTATGCCATAAATAATAAGGGATGTTGTCAATTGCATGAAACCTATTATTTTGTTTTATGTAAATGTGCCTTTTTAATGTTGACAGTTAATTAAAAAAATCTATTTAACTTGATATGTTGCAAGAGTCAAAAAAGGATTTCAAAAACCTCTTCCACTTGCTCTGTATTTGACGTTGAACAAAAATATATTTCAATTTATTAATTGTCCGGCTATCAGAAAATTGTTGGCAAGGAAAACGAACATTTTCGTGAAAGCGCAAACAGAAACTTGCCAAGCATATTTTTTTGGAAATATATTTTAATGAATGGCAAGCGTTACATTTATCATTTGTTCAGAGAAGATTTACGGACAGGATAGGACAAGATCATAAATTAATCATTGTTCGCGAGTGGTCTGTATTTTGAAACAGAACAGGTTGTCAAGTTTGTACCAGTTTACACCTTTAAGCTTCAACGACAAGAAGGTAACCCAAAACATTATGTTCCAATTGTATACACTTGGGTGAAGCTGGTTTATATTTTCGGATATACTTTTGTAATAAAAACAAAACAAAGAAACAGCTTATTCGCTAAAAATATAACATTTCGAATTTTCGGTGAAAAAAACACACACACACACACAAAGACAGCGATTCAGTCGGGACATATGTACCAAACACGTTTGATTGTTAACTCATTATGTGAAATACTAAAAGCACAGAAGCTCTTAATGTTTTAGTTCAATATGGTTTAACTATAAACATACTTGCGTTATTGTTTGCGGTTACACACAACTGAATGACGTTTTCAATAAATTGCATCATGCGCACACGTGATTTGGCAAAATTTGGAAATTGTCAGTTCTGTACTTGATATTGTTTAGGCCAATAGCCTACGCTTTTTATTCATTTCATGTTTATTTATTTATTTAAGAGCTGAAATGCATCTATTGAAGATAATTCAGGTATTGTACGAGTGTAATATATGTTATACGGGGACGATAACTATCAGGAAAGTCCGGACATACTTAAACATGGGCGCTTTATGAACTACTATGGTATAGCCTTGTAACGTAACGGGTAAATACATATGACAACAGAGCAAAGTTATCAAAGTATCGCGTGTGTGTATCTACTTTGATTATTCAATCTTTTGATGAATTGTTTAAATAAATTTCGATTTCAACCTAAAAGGTTTGACTATGGAATTATCATTTTTTATAACAAAGTAAATCATTTATGCATATAAGTTTTGTAAACTTTATTGATGGAGTGTTAGGACCACCATAATAGCGATTTATGTAAGTTTTGTGATTGCATTAATGATCCATTCGTAACATCCAAATAATATGATATGTAGATTTATTTATGAATAGTTTTATATAACAGTTTATTTTTTATTACAAAATTGACCAATTTCTGTACAAAATATAATGATAACCACGAAACACATACATTGTTAATGGGTCGCAAAGTTCTTATATCCAAGAGTGACATGGGTTTGTTTTAACTACAAAAACTATGGGCAAACATTTAATATAACAGAGGACTGTACTTCCATATACAATAACGCAAAATAGGCAAGAAAAATTATACATTGAATACGAATTTCATAAAATGCAGCAAAGACAAATAAGCGCCACGAGCCGATTTTGACGAAGATATGTCGTACATATTTGCCTACAATTACCGGAGCATTCTTTTTTTTAATTAGGATCGGAGTTAGTGTAAGTGTGCCGTATGAATAGACTTCGTTGCATGAAACTAAAACTAAAACTAAATTTAGATTCACATCGTACATGCATGATACACATGCTGTCAAATTCGACTGTACAGACATTTTCGATATCTGAATTACATATCTGGCTTATTTCGCAGTTTTCGACACATGTTCTTCCTAACATTTATTTTAATTTATATTGAAATATATGTATAATAAGTTTTTTACACATTTTATATAAATTAAAAACTATTTGACAAAATCGTGCAGTCTCGCTTTAAATTGAAACAGACAATTGTCATTTAGAACTTTGAAATTATATAAAAAGTTGTATAAGAAATTTCATTTCAAGGTGGAATTTAAGTAGACTTAGGATTCAAATGATGCTTTTTTATCTTTTTTTTTTGCATTATATAATCAAAAGCGGCATTTATGAAAAATCCTGGGAATAGCCGACACGCGAAAATACCGGGTTAGGGTATTAGTTAAAAAAAGAAAAGAAATGCAGCTTCAGTGAATTTAGTTAAAAAAGAAAAACAAATGCAGTTTCAGTGATTTAGTAATCCAGTCTTACGGTAAGATAAATTTGGCAGGGAAATTTTATTGAAGAGGAAAGTGCCACTGAATAGCGATATGTTGTTATCAATTGTTTGGCAGTGTACATCCGAACAGAGGTGTTAGAAATGTGAGCAAGTGCCTTAGGTACTTAGTATTAATTTGCATGCATACAACAACAAATCGATTATGTTTTTGCCACGGCTTTTATCAACTCATCACCAGCTTTTATAAAGTATTATTTTTTATTCAGCAAAATTACACATTTTACCGCGAGAACTAAGAAAATTCACAAAAACTAAACCACGTTTTCAGGAAAGTTATTAAATTATTTGATTCGTACCAACCAAGACGTGATATGACTGGTGAGCATTGTATTTGATTTTATTTACAATTGTGGAAAGGTGCAAAACATTTAAAACAACAACATATAATAATATTGTATCGACGAATATTAATGTCCGCAATAGCACCAGGACTTGTTTATTTTTCAAAACTTGTTGAAAAACAATCGGCGACGCTATACTTGCATATCACAAATAGTGACTTTATTGTGCTTGATCTGGCACTTGAGTTAAAAAGCAACTGAAAGACGGTCACAGATTTTCATCGCATTCGTGCATAGTGTGAACAGAGCCTTAGATACCTAATATAGGAACTTAATATATATATATATAACTTGACAAAACTAAAGTCAGTCACCTTACATTTAAACTTAAATAATTAGCATGTGTATTTGTTTGATTGGAGTTCAAGGTATATGTGTTTTAAATTATTTAAAGTTCCAATTTTCGAATGTTTTCTATCAGTCGCTTAACTTGCTGCATACCACTGTCTGTATAGTATAAAGGTATCAATGTCGAAAGCCAACCTACTTTCAGGTCTTTTCTCTTAATGTTGCATAAAAGTGGCACAAATCGATGTTGTTGGTCATGTCTTAAATCCATCAAATCCATCACTAATGTAGTTTCACCTTGATACAAATGTATCTTGTCTAGTTTGAAGTTTGGAGTGATGACAAAGATTACACATCTGTACTCATTCATCATTTGATCAAGGCATGATAATTGCCCATGATTAAAACCGACATCGGCAAACACGTCTACTAATGGCCGGATATTAACGCCACACACACCGTCTATCTTGTCTTTCACCTCCCTGGCTAATACTGCATCGTCCTCCGCGTGTAAAATTAAAAAGTCCTTCATACCTATATTAAAATATAAAAAGGCAATAACATAAATAATGTCGGCAAAGTATTTGATTTGACATAAAGTATTTTATAAACGTATACTATACATATCCTATATATTTTATTTGATTAAGCGTTACCAAAAGCTTTGTCTCAAAAGCAGTACAATTTAGGTATTGTATTCCGGAAATTAATTATCATTTATATTAATTGAATATGAAGTACACATTGTACTTTTCAATATATGGTCTTCCTTGTAATGTCATGTCATAACCCTTTTCTTTTTGTGGGAATTGTGTCATCTGTCCTGCGTGATTCACCGATGAAGGCTAATTAAATCATAGTTATGTTCAATCATAATCATACATTATTCCACAAGCTTGCCATTGGTCGTCCAAGATAAATGTGCTTATTTCAGTATGCTTGCATTTAGCCACATAACTAAATTGTGTGCGATTAAAAAAAAAAGAACTATTGTATTGTTTTTAATAGCATTATTTAAATCCTTGTATTAATAAATACGTGTGAAATTAGTAGTTTATTTTCGTATTTCATTATATGACTCGTTTTGTTCTGTTTGTAACTTTTTATTTTCTTTAAATCTGGTCTTTTTGCTGTCAGTTTACTATACTGGTTTATGTGAGAATATGTTGGTATAAACATGAATAGACCTTTTGGCGACCATGCATCCCCCTACCCAACTTTCTTTGCATTTAACACTTATGCAAACAAATAATCGTATTAAACGATCAAGAGTTATGCAGTTAAGTACCTTATTGGCAAATTATGCACAGTACAAAACATATTGTTTTAAAAAAATGGCAGTTTTTAAATAAACGTTTATCAGTAACCCAAAAGGTACGTGTTGACGGAATGCGATTGATATGCATCAAAACTAAAATTATCTTTTGGTATTGTAAATATGTTACATTATAGTGCGACCCTTTTCCAGTGAATCAGAACTAATTAAGGTATATATATATGCCATCGTGCGTGATACCCAAGACTAACCTCAGAAAAGTAATTATACAGTAAAAACACCTAATACATAAGCGTATTATTAATCAGACATTCAATTTAAATAACGCTATATATTAGTAAGTTCTTTGTTTGATATTATTCATTACCTTATTACATCATTAAAGTTAGTAAATTGGTAAAACAAAGTGTTTGATCACCATTTGTTCCAGTTGGATCGTTCACCACTACGTGTACAGAATCAACCTGTCCTTCTTTCTGGCCGGATAGTGGTACAAGCGGCTTTAATTCTAAACAAACACAATTTTAAGAACGTAAAGGAATAAGTAAATTTTAATTATATACATGAATGCTAAAATGGCATTCGAACAAAGCGCATTTTTATGCACATTAGTCATACTACTCAGAGTAACGATAGTTCAGTTTTATGCATGTAGGAAGCAATTGAATATTTCATGAGTTTGCTATTTTTATTGAATACAAATTGTTCGGTAAGTTTATGGTGTTCGACTGCAAAAATATTAACCTTAATGTTAATATTATGCATATTTCATTTTCGTCAGTTATCAGTTTAAAGTGCAAGATATTGTTTTCATGACCTTAACATATGCAAAGAAGTGGTCGAACAATCGATACAGTTTCTAATATAAGGAATAATAAACGTGCCTTTTCGCTTAACTTGGAGGTCATTTTGCTACATTTTTAACGAAATTTCCAATGAGCAATCAAAGCTTACGATATGAATACACAATAGCAAAGGATTTACATAATAGCTTATTTACCTGTAGATGGGTTACCGTTACCACAATAATTTCCGCTCTGGCTCTGCATTTCATTTTGTTTCCGAGGTTGACGGAACTTAGCTAATTTTGATTCTGTATAATACACAAGAAATATATATAATCATGTTCGTAAATGGAATGGTATTATTAAAAACGTACTTCTTTTTATCCATAAAAACTACAAACATACACTATGTATAAATGCGTTTACAAAATAATATATTATTATTATTATTGTCCGTGCCAATGTTTTACCTTACTTATAAAGTACTTTATAATAGCATGCTAAGTGTCATTTAATGGGCAATAACACAATATAGGTACTTTTCATGTAATTTGTCAGGGAACTTTAAACTATTTTTAAAATAAATTTGTGGTTAAATATTTTCCTCACGAAAAAGAATGTCAGTTTCGGAACAAGACGTGACAAACTTAACTCTGTAAGTGCGCGTGAGGTCATCTCATTCATTTTAATATTTGTCAGGGAACTTTAAACTAACAACACATATTAAAATCAATGAGATGACCTTTTTCAAACCAATTTATGCATGATCTACAAATACATACTCTAAACATAAACCCACACATTCACAAACAAGTCATAATAACAAATTACACCATGCATTTATCAAACCATCTTAACTAAATTTAATCAAAACAAAACATCACAAATGAAAACATTTTATCAATGAAAGTAAAATAGCATCCACTAGCCTAGTACGTGCAATTTTCTCACACCATTCCCCTTAATCGATAACTTGACATTAACGAGCAACCAAACTGGCTGTTAATCAATTCCATTTTATAAGCCATTTGACACCCGGAGCATGATACACATGTCAGTTTAATTTAAATTTCTAGCATCCGCGGGGTAAGCGCCACGTGTGCTGTCTCGAATGAACACCATTAAATTACATGCTTATTTAGCAATGCATTTACACCATTTTGAAATCATTAAATTTCTCAGGCATTTTCCGGACGCTTATCGGTCTGTCCGCATTAATTTGGCAATGTTCACTGGTAGAATTGTTTACATTTGAGTCTGTCTGAGGGCTTCGTTCATTCATTTTTTTTCATATGCGTTACATTTCGGCGGTACTCTGTACCATCAGCATCGGCACGTGTAACTGTGTACTTATCGGAACTGAACGGAGTGTCGAGTTTATTGTTTCTATTTTCTTCAGAAGAACCTTGTCGCCTGGTACAATAACGTATTAATTTCAGGAACACTTATCTAACGACCGAACAACATCTCAGCAGGTGATATGCCCGTTACTGAATGGGGTGTCCTTCGATACACTTATCAGGTTATCATCGAGGTCTAATCGCCAATTACGATTTTGACTTTGAGATATGCGTAATCGCTTTAGTATTAAACGGTTCTGACGTTCAACCTCCCCATTTGCTTGCAACCACATGGGAGTATTTCGCCTGTGTTCGATTCCTTGCGACTGCAAATAGTTTTCGAAATGCTCGCAAACAAAACTCCCAGCATTGTCTGCACGTAGAGATAATGGCAAGCCATGCGTCAAAAAGCATTTTCTTAATATTGACACTAGTTTTTCGCTTGTTATTACTTTGATGACTTCAAGCTCAACATATCTACTGTAAAGTCTAATACGCGTTTGCGTAATTCTCGCGGGACAACGATTCGCGTACCCCTAAGTACTACGTAACCAAATACACACAGTTCATCTTTGATATGTATGAACTGATTTTGCTCGTGTTTATCCCACGTCCCGTTCGTCACGCTTTCACGTAATCTGCATATCTCAGCATCACGAAATGATACCTCTTCTATTTCTCGAGCGGTCATAGCACTGGGTGTTGCTTCGCGCGCAACACATTTAATGTATTCGTGGTCATCTACACTGTCTATTGTCCTAGGACTGTGCTTGAGCGGGAGTTGCGACAGTGCGTCTGCAATGTTGTCTTGACCGTTCACATGTTTAACCGTAAATCGGTACGGTTGCAGCCTAAGAACCCGTCGCTCAAGTCTAGCGCACGGTTTTGACCTTGGTCCATAAATGTATTCAAGTGGCTTGTGGTAAGTAAGAAGCTTGAACTCGATACCATAAAGCCATGGATGAAAACGCTCTAATGCCCACACTACGCTTAACCCCCCTTTTTCAGTTTGTGAGTATCTCCTCTCAACATCAGTTAAGCTCCTACTGGCATTACTTATTACGCGGGTTTCGCCACTTTGAACCTGCACGGGCACAGCACCTAGTCCTACTGGACTCGCATCGACTATGACCTTTGTCGGCGCGGTTTTATCGTAATATTCCCAATGTTTCGGCACATGCTAGTCTCCTTTTTTATTCTTTGAACGCGTCCTGTTGAGACCGACCCCATTTAAACACCGTTTTCTTTCTTAACAGATTATTTAACGGCGCAGAAATCGTGGACAGATTCGGAATGAATCTTGAGCAAAAATTCACTAAACCGAGGAAACTTCGAACCTCGCTCGCGTTCCGCGGCTCAGGCACGTTTACTATAGCATCGACCTTGACCTGCGTTGCCCCTATCCCTCTCTCAGACAGCTCATGACCAATAAACACTAACTTATACATGTAAAATTGACATTTTTTCCTTGTTTAGTGTAAACCCGTTGTCTCTCAGTACACGTAGCACATTATTTAAACGCTTATCATGTTGTTCTTTCGTGGCAGTATTTACAATAATGTCATCGGCAATGCTGGTAACACCCTCACAGCCTTGCAATATTTGCTGCACAATCATCTGGTACATTTCTGGAGCACATGTTATTCCAAACATTAAACGTTTATACCTGTATAGTCCACTGTGTGTTGTAAACGTTGTGATTTCTCGCGATTCTGGGGACAGTTCAATTTGATGATACGCGTTTTTAATGTCCAGTTTGCTGAAATACTTGCTGTTATTCATTTCCTGCAACACTTCGTACACTGTTGGTATCGGATACCAAGTCCTTTGTATGGCTCTGTTTGCCTGCTTCAATTCAACACAAAGTCGGATGTCGCCATCATTTTTTGGTATTGTGACGACAGGTGACACCCACTTCGACCGTTCACTTACGGGTTCAATGACATCTGAGTCGAGTAATTCTTTAATCTTAGCTCCCAACTTCTCCCGTAACTGATATGGCACACGTCTGGTCGGTTGCACTATAGGTTTTACAGCCTAGTCAATGGGCACTTCAAGGTGATAACCTTCCAGTTTTCCAAGTCCCGTAAATAATTCTTTGTAATTATTAACAACATCTGATATTTCTGGGGTTTCCATTTGACGCACTATTTTGAGAACGCCAAGTCGCATAGCTGTATCACAGCTTAATTAGGATTGTCCAGATCCCTTAATGACAACAAAATTAATTTTGCATCATCTACCGCTACACCCTTGTGAACAATTGTTGACCAAAATACACCAGCAGTTTTCAGTGGTTCCTTAGATCCATAGGCATACAGTTCTATTTTCCATGGCTCGTCCCTGCATTGTATGTCATTTCGTTTCAAGAACTTTCACGTTTTCCTATCCACAATGCCTTTATTTGTACACCAACAATTTCGACCACTATCGATGTTGTTGTCGGGTACTTATTTTGTACAGTAAACGTGAACGGTCCGTCCTCTGTTGTGTTCCCAATTTTACGCACAGTTGGCGGCTTCTTTTTCGACTTTTCACCCGATCAGCATTTAATCGCAAAATGTCCTACCTTGCCACACTTATTGCAGTGCTTTCCACGCGCCGGACACGTCCCGTCTTTTGCAACATGACCCCGTTTACCACATTTAAAACATTGAACGTCATTTTGTACACGATTTTTCCGTGTAAACGTACCTTTTGTTGTTCGGTTTGTTGTTGTGTTAACCGACTGTGGGTTTTGCTCTATGCATTTTGCCTGATGTTCGGCATATTCTAATGTTCTCGCAATGGAACGCAATTCTGTCAGGGTTAAATCACGTCCTTTTTGAAGAAGTTTCCGTCTTAGCTCACATGAGTTGCATTTTTCAATCACTTGATCTCTGATTTGTTCATCTGTGTTATCAAATCCACACGTCTCAGCTTTCTTTCGCAACCGTGTAATATATTGATTTACGGATTCTGTCGGCGACTGATCTAACTTCCGGAACATATGTCTTTCGTAAGGAACATTCGCTTGTGGTGCGAAATGCTTGTCTAACGCATCAACAGGTCATTGTCTTTAATTCCTTTCCCGACAACATACAATTCGAACGCTCGAAACCACCGTTTCCACTTTGCCGCTAATCCCGACGGCTCACCATGCGCATCGAATCGGGGCAAATAGTCGTTTTCTTTTTCCATCATTTAAGACAAGTTAATTGAACGTTTTATATCCTCGTCGCCAATTGTAGTGTTTCTTCTACATGATAGTACACTATTTATCACCATTAAAGAAACTCCATTTTAGGAACAACCACCATTGAAAGTTATACTGGTTTTATTTACATCCGTACTCGTCAAGCATACAAAACAGTCTGTCGGTGTACATGCTATCATAGAGGCATTCATGCCGGAGGCGTGTCCTGCAAGTAGGCGTGGCCAGTGCAAGCTACACCACATATAGTAAAACCAAGTAGCATTAATTGATGCAAATCTCAGGCTTATTGCCTAGGTTTTATCGTCGTCGTTTGGGTTAAAACGTTCAATTCAAAAGTCTTTACCACTTCCAAATAAAAAGCTAATTTGAAATTGAGATTATTCCTCTGCACTTAACTCTGGCTTTAGGAAAATAAACGTCCAAGACAAGTTATTAGACTAATTTCCAAGTATTATTTTAGCGGTCCCATGCAGAACTCACGTTTTTGTGTTGGTGCCCACCCAGCTGCAGTGTTGTAACCGCGGTTATGGGGTGTTTGTATATCAACGATTTTATACTAGCGTAATTAACGTATCGATGTGGAGTTGTTTACGATTATTTTTTACTTCTTTTAATAGTAAATGAACTTTTCAAACATGATTGCAACATTGGTAACGAAAATCATTACGCAGTAAGGTCAGTCTTGCGCGATGTTTAAAGTAAACAACCTAATGACAAGCTTAAACGTAATGACAAACTATAGACAACATCTTCAGAATTTCTTTAAAATTCACGTTTGTGCCTTGTATCTATTCTGTAAATACAGTAACACTATTTAACTTATAATTCAAAATAAGGTATGGTACAATTGCTATTTATACGGTTTCTATTTACCTTCAAATAAAGGTATATATCGTCGGTTTAACCATAGTACCACACAAATAACAGCTAATATAACGACGCCAGTTACTGATCCAATTAAAATTCCGGCTTTATAGTTGTTACTTTGTCCTTCAACATTTGTCGTTTCGGTAACACCATCTGTAATGCATGGAAATAAGGCAAATTTAAACTGGCATGCAGTGTACGTGAACAAATACACTGTAATGTATGACTTCTTAATTATGTACGTTATTCCGGCATGCACGGAAATAATCAGCCACCGTTCCAAAAGCGTTTAAAATTTCGCAATAAAATTAAAATGGTTAACAAAGACATCTTCTTATTTACCAAAACTCATCAAAATTATCGAGAATCATGTTCTTTTATCAGGATTTTATTTAGCAGTCTCGTTAACCCATCCATTCAGTCACGTTGAAAATGAAAACAAACAATGTGTCCTTCAATAGTATTAATATGGTACAGAATAATGCATTTCTATCTGATTAATTTCAATTAAAATTACTTACTGACATTACTATTACACTATCACATACACCAATGTGTCTGTATACACAAATATTTACTTTTTGAATTATCCCCCTTTGATTAGCATGAAATTGATATTTGAATTTATTTTAATATTGTCAACGTATTATTTATCATCAAATTTTTGAACTATTTTGATACATACACAAACACAATTAGTATAAATTTTACATTTGTAAACCAGTCTTAATCATTCAGGAAAAATGTCGAATGAGTCCACATTTCTGGTAACTCTTTCGATAATGGCATTACACATATACCAGTAAGAAGTACTGTACGTATGCAAACAGTGCACAAACCTGAATATGTATGGTTCAGTAGCAAACAGTCATAAGGAAGCGCTAGGTGAGTGGATGGAGCCTTAATATACGGATCGAAGCATGACACAAGCAGGTCTTCTGAATGATTCCGGATACTCAGAATAGTTACTGTCGATGTACGATGAACGTCATGCTTTTCTGAAATTAAATATGTATTATAATTATAAACAAATGAAATTTATGGGACGAAACATCACATAACAACGAGAATGCATAACAGTTCTGACCGTGTACCTTTTTATCGTATTTGATTCAATATCGCTTATTTTAATACATTGCTACTACGTTAAGTGCATTTTAAATACCTAATGGATACTTCTTTGCTTTCGTTATAATATCGTGCAATATTTTCTCAGTGAAGTAAGAACATATATATTTTCATGCGCGATTGTGGAATTAAAAAAAACACACACACATAATATACGTTTGCTTTCGGGGCTTTGCTATGAAATAGTTTTACTATTTTCACGTGAGAATGCGATTTTTGTATGAATGCTTTTTGCCAAAGAATGTTGATATCTTTGATTAATTTAAGATTAAATCAAAGTTAAAAAAAACTATGATTGATATATTGATAATGCTACAATACATTAAACATGATAGGAGTCGGATATGATAATAATCATCGTTCGTTATATTGCAACATTTAAAATATTCAACTGTTTACAAGTAGAAACGAAAAATGATCAATCAACGAATTAAAATAGGTACCAATAGACTTTACGCAATAACATGTCAACACATATAACACCTTATAGCCATTGCCTCAAACATTAAGCAAGAATAATTGAAATAAATAAATAAAAGCATGAATAATGTAACTTACCAATCAAAATACCTGGATCAAGAATACAGTCTGTTAAGTTATTAATGCATTGTACTACTTCTATTATTATCTTGGATGCCCGACGAGAAATCTCGCATGTAACTGTTCCGTTTGTTTGCACTTCGACGTAAATCTCCTGGTGTGAGGTTACAGTGCAATTAAGGGGAATTGCGCTTGACTGTCTCGAACCTTATGAAATGAAATAAATCGAGATATAAATCGTTCTACTTCAATATTTATGCACGGCTGTACTGACAAAAACGCACTACAACGAATACATCTACAACTACTGCTCTTACGTCTACTACTACTACTACTACTACTACTACTACTACTACTACTGCTACTACTGCTGCTACTGCTACTGTTACTGCTACTACTACAACTGATTCTTCTTCTACTACTACTACTACTACTAGTACTACTACTAGTACTACTACTACTACTACTACTACTACTACTACTACTACTACTACTACTACTACTACTACTACTACTACTACTACTACTACAAACTACTATTACTACTACTACTGCTGCTGCTTCTTCTGATTCTTCTGCTACGTCATATGCTGCCACTACTTTTACTACTACTTCTACTACTACTTCTACTTCTACTACTACTTTTATAATGACTACTACTACTACTACTACTACTACTACTACTACTACTACTACTACTACTACTACTACTACTACTACTACTATAACTACTACTACCACTACTACTACTACTACTTTTACTACTACTACTACTACTACTATTACTATTACTACTACTACTACTACTACTACTACTACTACTACTACTACTACTACTACTACTACTACTACTACGACTACTACTACAACTACTACTACTTCTTCTGCTACTACTGCTACGACGACGACTTCTACTACTAATTCTAAAAATAATTATTATAATAACAAAAGTTTCGCGGTCGGAGACTTTTGCCCCCCTCACAAAAAAGGGCCGTGACACAGGACTTTTTGTATCACAGTGACCTGGACCTTTAAACTAGTGACCCCAATTTCAACAGAGGTCATCTATTCTCCAAGGCCAATGCACATGTGAAGTATCAAGTCAATCGGTCAATTCGTTGACGAGTAATTGATCGGAAACGGTTTTCACACTTATTGTGATAGTTACCTTAACCTTTGACCTAGTGACCCAAATTTCAATAACGGTTATCTACTGTCCAGGTCATTGCACATGTGAAGTATCAAGCCAACCGGTCAATTCATTGACGATTTTTTGATCGGAAATGATTGTCCTACTTATTGTGATAGTGACCTTGACATTTGACCTAGTGAATAAAGTTTCAACAGGGGTCATCTACTGTCCAGTGTCAATACACATGTGAAGTATCAAGCCAATCGATCAATTTGTTAAAGAGTTATTGATCGGAAACGAACTGGTCTACCGACAGACCGTCCGACCGACCGACATCCAGCAAAATAATATGCCCCCACTTCTTCGAAGGAGGGAGGGGGCATAGTAATAATAATAATAATAATGAAAATAGAGACAATGAAGGTAGTGTTTCAAATAATCTCACCAATTGAAAATATTGCAATACACACAAGAAGCACATTTGCTGAGTTCATTTTCTGAAAGAAAACAAAATATGATATTCATATATGCATATAGCGCAACAAGTTTTTTTTATAACAATGCCCATTATTGAGATTGTTGTTAATTTGTTTGCAATTATTATATTTTATTAACGAGATGTTGTAAAGTATTTTATCCTACAGCGAAATGATTTTATACAACACAATACGACTCATAAAGAAAAAAAAAGGTTTTCTCCACAGATATTTTTAGATAAGGCTTATCTCACATTTATTTTTAGAACAGGTACATAGGGACTAATTGTTTGGCCTTTCACCCCTGATTGCGTCACTCAGGTCATTGGGTACGCAGTCGTTTAACGAGTTTAACTAGTGTGTGCGTTTACGATGGATTATTATAATTTATTTTATGCTTTCCGGTGGTTTATAGAGAAATATCAGTGAATTAAAACTGATAATTTCACTGTTTCAAACAATAAAAATTATCAGTAAAAATTATTGATAATTTTCACTGTTTACTGTGAAATGACGTCATTTTTTTGACGAAATAACGTCATTATCCCAGCGAAATTATTTAGTTAAACTCTTAAAAAAAAAGTATATAAACTGTGAAAAAAAGGATAAAATAAAAAGAAAATGTGTTGGTTTCGGTGGAATATCGATTTAAATTCACTCTTGATCATATAAAAATAATATTTTCTATGATCACTCGTGAATTAAAATCGATATTCCACCGAATCCAACAAATATCCTCTATATTATGAATGTGAATAACAGTGTTGGTATATAAACTGGAATGAAACTGGTGAGACTGCATTTTCGATTTCGTTAAAATGTCGTATTTACTCGAATAACGCGATGTTTTGTTGAACAATTGATGGATTAAATTTAATAAAAATGTCAGTGAACTGTTCATTAACTTTTCGAAGGAAATCGATGTTGAATAAAAAGGGTATTTTCTTTGATGTGTAAGTCGTTCCTGTGTCAGTCGATCAAAAAATGTCTATCCACAAAGAATTGCCTGCTTACATCCAGTGCATTAAAATGAAAAAGATAAATTGCGTTGAAGAAATGTGTCCAGAATTGTAACTCATCATGGAAGCAAATTTAAACTATACGCAAATAAACATTGTCATAACACAACTTCGGTGAGTAGAACAATAACCAGTTGATGTTTTCCTTTTAATGTCAGTAAGTAAAAATTGTGAAAAAAAGAAGAGTTGTTTATAGACTAAAATTAACAATATCGGCGGGGATAAATGCTGAGTCATGCTTCACGTACGTGTCTAAACATTTGGTAAATTTTAAAAGGGCAGCCATTTTAGTTTTTTGGTACAGTGATGAAACAAAAATTGTAGTTTGAACACAACCGTCTGTGTTCTACTTGAGTGTGTAACATTTGGAACGCTGATTAAATTTGAATCGAGGCGTATAGCGATATTTTGTCTCGTTACTTTTCTTTTACGTGGAATTCTTAAGGACTATTTCGAATACCTTAAACGGGAAAGATCACAATTAATATAACTACGCAATGTTAGATTCAGTTATTTTAATGTGTTTTTGATTTTATTTTATTAATAAAGACCACTATTTTGATTACATCAGGAATAAATTAAAAAAACAATATTGTAGGATAAATATAATACTATGTTAGTGTGATTGTGTGCTAAAATTTATCCCACTCGTCTCAGAAAGGCTTACAAGGCTGGCAAGCCTCGCCACGTAAACCTTTCTTCACTTTAAGTACACAATCACAATAACATAGTATTCAATATCAACATATTTCCCACGATACTCATCAATTTAAACTACTCATGAATAGAAGTATTATTCGGACAAATTTCATTTCTCAGTGTTGGGTAATATGTTCAAGGCAACCAATATAAAGATTTGCCAAAAAAATGTGTTTCTTAAAAGAAAAAGTTTACCTGAGATTGGGGAAAAGGGAAGTATCAAGAATGGAAATACAATCCATTTTATAAATTTAATTGTGTGTACAATACGTGAAGCCGTGTGGTGTGATTATTACACGCTTTTTACAGCTTGAACTTTTTAACTTAGATTTTGTAAAAAAAAAGAATTCCCGAGGTTAAGATTGCAGGGTAGTGTCGTCCAACAATTGTACAACATTCATTAAACAATTTTCATGAAAGTGATTTTATTTGAAAAAGGGAATAAAAGCCTAAGCAACCCTGACCTGGACACAACTCATTCTTGATCATATTCAAATATAAGTTATCTGTGAATGATATTCTATAACAAAAGTTATAATCTGTACTGAAAAGCGCTGTTGAATAAGTATTGCTGACTATTATTCCACCCATCTGACAAACGATTAAAAGCCAGATATTGATATGTAGCCGGAAAACATTGATCCAATACCAGAGATTTAATTTAGCATAATGAAAACGCATTTCATGTATCGGCTTTACGTTATAATTATGATTATGTCAGATTTTCATGCGGAAACTAATATATGTATCATAAGGGTGTAGTAGATTATTCGTACACAAATGTAAGCGTCAGTCATTGGTGAACTATATTAGGTGTCTTTGTATACAGTTTCCAGTGTGCAGGATCACAAGACTTTGTGGGGATACTAATGAAACGTTGATGGATGTAAACACAACGGTAAGTTATGCTTTTTTTCAAATAACTTTTTAAAACAATTTTTCTTAAGAATTTCATCAAGTGCATAAAATACAGATTTTTATGCTGCTTATGACAATGTGAAATACATCGGAATTACTTTGTGCAAAACGCATGTGTTCTTGTTCAAAAATTCGATTAATACTACACGGTTATGCTTCACGCAACGTTAAATTTCGTCACCGAGTTCAGCCGTATTCAATGATTTATTCTTCTACCTTAAGATATCGGCACACTTTGCAATAAAAACTGTACTTTATGCACTAAAGAGTTATGCAAATGTATTTCAATAGCTTAAGATATTTGCAAAAATAAAGTTCTTAACGGTGTGTTTACATTCTGTCCAGCCCGTGTGTAAACCCATGAAAACCCCGTTGATACTGCGCACTGCTTCAGCACTATAGATCCATTCACTACTGAGTATACGAGCTGAAATAAGTTTTCTATATTTAGCAACAGTGTCATTCATTTCACCCTTTCCTTTGTTTGCATTGTGTTTTTCAACGTGTCAGTATTTCGTGTCAGGTGTATTTCCATGCTATAGATAACACTCTGGATTCCCATTACTTGCCTCCTGTACACATCATATTGTATTTAACGACCGCTTGAAACAAATGTTCAAAACACCACGCGCTTGAGATTAAAATAATAAAATGGGTTTTCCGAATGTAGCGTTGAAGGTCATACCCGCTATAGGTTTCATATACATGTATGATCTGTCAGTGTTGTTAAACGCTTGACTTTGCAAAAAAAATAATTCCAAGCGCTGTAATAGTTGTGTTATTTTCTCACTTAAATTAAGAAATATTGTGTGTGGCTTAGTCTAGAAAACGAGACTAAAGTCACGAGTATACGCATTATAAATTGTATAGTATCACCTCTTCAGGTGCAATATTTACTTCATTGGTAATTCCAAGCAAAATTCACATTAAAATTAGAATACAATGTCAAAAATAGACCAAACATTGGCCTCACAATATTATGGCTCTCCCTAAAAAGCAGTCCTAATAATATTCACATAATTACAATATGTTACGAAAACGACAGGTCGACTATGGATGTTTAGTCTGCATGTTGAAATAATATAGGTATTGCTTAGACAAACGTTATGGATCGACTATTGTCGTTCTTCATTGACATCACACAGAAAAAAGATATAATAATTCAGAATATCAAACCTCAAAAAGTATACCGCAACACTCCAACAATAGATTCCAAACTATTTTCTAAACACTAACACGTTGTCTGCTCTTACACAATAAACTTTCTTCCGCTAGCCTATTGTAGTGTATTTACATAACCAGCATAAACCAATACTTCCTCTCAAGAAGAATGACCGTGCTTAGAGTGCGACAAAGTTTGAGTTGAAAATAAAGCTACACTATAAAAGCTGATATCCTCTCAAACCAATTTTTACAATTCGAATAAGTATCGTTTAAAAAATAGTCGATTCTTCCAGCAAGAATATACGTTTTGCTTAATCCCATTATGTGTTAATCACGTATGTGAAGTTGTTTTAATTTCAATTTATAGAAAATATTCGATTCTGCCAGCAAGAAATATACGTTTTGCTTAATCCCGCTAGGTGTCAATTAACGTGTGTGAAGTTGTTTTTAATTTTAATTTACTCTTTTTTGCTTCGGACTGATTGTTCTTATCAATAATGCACGCTGTCTCCTTTTACATATCGCAATATGTGCATGAATCAATTGCGGCATAACTAATCAAAGCGCTGAAGGCACTAAATTTGTTCGCTGTTGTATAATCTTAGACGCAACTCAGTTTTCAAAGTTATATGTTATAGCTTTTTATATCGCAAGTTTGAAATGACCACAACCCATTCAAATTTATAAAGAGTGTGTCTCAAAACACAGGTCGAGATGTGTGTGTTTTTTTCAAATCATTGATACAGCTAATCAGTGTGCACAGGCTAATCTTATTTGACATGCATTAAGCCCCGTTTTCCCTGAAAGCAGCCAATATGTACAGATTTCAATGATAAACACTAGACTAGCCAACATTGTCTTACAAGCTGTTAAATACACACTATGTACTGTACCAGTGAGATCAGGCAGATGCGGTGGTTATTGCAGACGCTTTTAGCATTCTGTCGTCTGCTAAATTTTACTGGAGTTATCCACACAGGCAGTCAAGGGTTACGGTTCCTAGCGTAGCTAAGGCATACTGATTTGCAAAATTCGGTCTGTTTTATTTGTGAGCTAACGCTCACAAATAAAAATGATATTGTATAGATTCTATATATTCGTTCATTTAATTAAATACCGAAATTTCCATTGCACATACGATATATCATGAATTAATGTATAATAAATGATCATCTGGTAGAAGTATGTGAAGTTTATTTGATTTAATGCATTCCATAAGTAAGTATTGCATTTTATAATGTTTACCTTTTATTTTCGAAATCGTTAGGTGCAAATGCAATATACATTATCGACGATTGTCGATCTACTTCATGTGCAATATCGACTCTCGCATGTGAAAAGCCCATAAACACTCAAATTAACGAATATTTCATATAATATTCCGAAAAATAAAGTGAACATGTACTTCTCATGAAAAGGTCGTTCTTCTGACGCTGCCCGAAGACAGTCTGGCGTTCGCTCGTATATCGTCGCGGGAAATTGACATATATATATATATATATATACGGGCAGCGTCAGAAGAACGACCTTTTCATGAGAAGTACATGTTCATTTTGTATATATCATATATTGTCGCACACAAACTAAAAACGAACATGTTGTATCTCGTTGAATCTATGTAACCATACCACATCTAGTGTGGAAATTTTGGCTATCGCTCTAAGGAACACTGATTTGTGTGGTTTAACTTTATTTCACGAAATACGTTGCGAAATATTCGTTTATATTGTGTGTTTATATGATTTTAAGATACGATTCAATCACGGTATCATCGTTATATCCAAAGTGGGTTGAAACGTTTTTATTATCCAATACTCGTCATAAGATAATCGACAATGTCAAACAGTTATACAACGTAGCAATAGTATCATAAGCTACTAAAACCGTGGCGATATTTTAATTAAAAAAGTCCACCTATCAATTATAAAGGTTAGTGTTTAAAGTAATAACATTACCTCAACGAGAACGCTTTAGAATTAAAACAAACTTAATCGTGCGATTATTAGCACCGACACTTGTTATTATAAAAGGTTGTGAAACACGACTGGCTGTACTTCTGAAGTGAAGCATACAATAACAGGGTGCAGGATCACGTGACTTTGTGGGTTTCCCAATTAAACGTTAAAGGATGTAAACACACTGGTGCTTTTTTCAAGTAACTTTTAAAAACAATTTTTCGTAAGAATTTCAACTGGTGCATAAAAGCTCAGTTGAATTATCCGAAGGGATATTAAAAAATTATAACTCTCTGATTATACTCCTTTAATTGACGTTTCGGCATAATGCCTTTATCAAAACATTGGAAATTATATGTTAACTACATTTTTACGTCTTTTGACTGCACAATTTAAATAACAAAGAAAAATGTTTTTAAACGTCAAATGACGTTGTACATGATGACGTCATAAATGGCGTTATATAAAATGGCGCCAAAAAAATGTAAAAATTCGCCAAAAATGAAATGACGTTAAACACTTACATATTGTATCTTAATCCTATGTTAAATGTGTGCTTTATATATTTAATAAATTGATATTTTACAATAAAATAATCATCATCATATGTAATTATAATCTACCTTAACATATTATCATAAATTAAATAGGGTAAACTTATTTAATGACTCTTATTATTTCAATCCATATCTATGTATAATATTCAAATGATATTTGATTAAATAATCATATATACTTGCTATTCTATATATCATATACACATTATGGACAAGATAAATTGCATAAAGTACTATTAGTTTTACATCCATTTATGTTGATGATTAATATCAAATGTTTTTCACATATATTTTTTACAAGATAGTTTCCCGTAGCAGGACATCAAGTTGATTTTTTGTATTTAGTCCATTTGGTGATTGCGCTTGAAACTTCTTTATAAATTCCAATTCTTTAATAAGTCTGTAATAATGGGAACTGTCTCTTATTTGTGTTAACACTGATACACCCATATCCTGCACTCTGTGGCCTGCACCATTGAAATGTTCTGAGATTGGTTTCTCTCTTCGTAGTCGCACGTCAGCCTCGTGTTCTTTGGCACGTTCCTTTAATGATCTGCTCGTCTCTCCGACGTATACCATCTTTTGGCATTTAATACAAAATATACCGTACACCAAGTTATAAATGTTACAGTTCTGTTTTATTGCTTCGTTTGGAATGTCACTTTTTGGGTTGTTATGAAAACCTCTTGTCAACATTTTACAGACTATACAATTAGTCTTACACGATTGTGGTATTAGTTGAAAACGTTTGTTTATTTCTTTGTTTGTTTTTCCATGAACTAAAATGTCACCGATATTCCTATCTCGTCTGTATGCAACTATTGGTACGTCTGGGAATATATTTTTCATTCTGTCTGATTTATATAGTTTGTCTGTATGTTTTCGAATTATTGAGTGGATATTTGGAAGGTTGTTTGAATAAGTTATAGCTAGTGGTACTCTCTTGTTGGCTGTTTTATTTGTTTCTTTCTTCTTAAGTAAGTCTTTCCTATTTAAATTATCAACTCGGGATAGTTCATGGTTTACAAATTTATTTGGATATCCTCTTTTTTGTAGATTCTGTTTTAGTTCTTTTTTACGATGTCTGTATTTGTTTTCGTCAGAACATATTCTTTTTAAACGTATTCCTAATCCATAGGGTATTGCTTTCTTCACATTTGTTGGATGGTCTGAGTCATATTGGACATATTGTTACATATTGTTGCCTGTTGTTACATGAGAAAATGGGATGAACAATTATCTGAATACAATAAACAACCAATATTCTATAAACGTTTCATAGATGATGGGTTTGGACTATGGACACATGGAATTGACGAACTCATGAAATTTTTCGACTATGCTAACAAAATACATGAAAACATCAAAGTAGAATTAAGATGGAACACAACACAGATAGATTTCTTAGACACAAAAATTCAACTAGAAGATAATAAAATAACAACTGATTTATACTCAAAGCCAACCGATAAACATCAATATGTCCAATATGACTCAGACCATCCAACAAATGTGAAGAAAGCAATACCCTATGGATTAGGAATACGTTTAAAAAGAATATGTTCTGACGAAAACAAATACAGACATCGTAAAAAAGAACTAAAACAGAATCTACAAAAAAGAGGATATCCAAATAAATTTGTAAACCATGAACTATCCCGAGTTGATAATTTAAATAGGAAAGACTTACTTAAGAAGAAAGAAACAAATAAAACAGCCAACAAGAGAGTACCACTAGCTATAACTTATTCAAACAACCTTCCAAATATCCACTCAATAATTCGAAAACATACAGACAAACTATATAAATCAGACAGAATGAAAAATATATTCCCAGACGTACCAATAGTTGCATACAGACGAGATAGGAATATCGGTGACATTTTAGTTCATGGAAAAACAAACAAAGAAATAAACAAACGTTTTCAACTAATACCACAATCGTGTAAGACTAATTGTATAGTCTGTAAAATGTTGACAAGAGGTTTTCATAACAACCCAAAAAGTGACATTCCAAACGAAGCAATAAAACAGAACTGTAACATTTATAACTTGGTGTACGGTATATTTTGTATTAAATGCCAAAAGATGGTATACGTCGGAGAGACGAGCAGATCATTAAAGGAACGTGCCAAAGAACACGAGGCTGACGTGCGACTACGAAGAGAGAAACCAATCTCAGAACATTTCAATGGTGCAGGCCACAGAGTGCAGGATATGGGTGTATCAGTGTTAACACAAATAAGAGACAGTTCCCATTATTACAGACTTATTAAAGAATTGGAATTTATAAAGAAGTTTCAAGCGCAATCACCAAATGGACTAAATACAAAAAATCAACTTGATGTCCTGCTACGGGAAACTATCTTGTAAAAAATATATGTGAAAAACATTTGATATTAATCATCAACATAAATGGATGTAAAACTAATAGTACTTTATGCAATTTATCTTGTCCATAATGTGTATATGATATATAGAATAGCAAGTATATATGATTATTTAATCAAATATCATTTGAATATTATACATAGATATGGATTGAAATAATAAGAGTCATTAAATAAGTTTACCCTATTTAATTTATGATAATATGTTAAGGTAGATTATAATTACATATGATGATGATTATTTTATTGTAAAATATCAATTTATTAAATATATAAAGCACACATTTAACATAGGATTAAGATACAATATGTAAGTGTTTAACGTCATTTCATTTTTGGCGAATTTTTACATTTTTTTGGCGCCATTTTATATAACGCCATTTATGACGTCATCATGTACAACGTCATTTGACGTTTAAAAACATTTTTCTTTGTTATTTAAATTGTGCAGTCAAAAGACGTAAAAATGTAGTTAACATATAATTTCCAATGTTTTGATAAAGGCATTATGCCGAAACGTCAATTAAAGGAGTATAATCAGAGTGGTGCATAAAAGACAAATTGTTATGCTGCTTATGGCAATGTGAAATGCATCAGAATTACTTTATTTAATAAGCATGTATTGTTCAAAAATTATGTGTACTGCATTCATGTACACGGTTATGCTTTACACAACGTACAATTTTGTCACCGATTTCAGACGTATTCAAATTTATTCTTATACCTTTACATATCGGCACAAACTGCAAGAAAAACAGTATTTAATGCACTACAGGATTTTTGAAATGTATTTCAATAACTTGATATATTTGCAAAAATCAAGTTCTTAACGGTGTGTTTACATTCTGTCCAGCCCGTGTGAAAACCCCTGATATTCCCGTTGATTCTGCCCCCTGAATAAGCATGTGACTCAAGGAGATGGGTAACATTTCCTATTCCCGCAAGACGATTTGATTTGATCGATATACAGTGACGCCGTTAAATATCGACTTGTGATAACTCGTCTTTACACGGCCGTTTACATGCGAGGAAACTCACTCGTTGTGACTCCAACTTCGTGCTTGTTCGGTTTAAAGTTATAAATAGATTCACCACATTGATACACTGCGCAAATAATATTCATCCCCGTGCCTTTACTACTAATGCTTTAAACCCGATATCGTTATGGATCTCTCTGTTTTCCCGTTTTAGGCACAATGTGTAGAATGCATACCGGTAATAATTATAAAATTCATGTATGCTTAGGCCATACTATCCTCATGACCTTATGCATATTAAAGTATTGTTTACAAATTCAGACAACAAACTATACAAGCATGGTTAATTGCAATTAATTTTGTATACATTTGCTTGATTCCCTTTACGTATTTCTATTAGAGATATTTAACAAAACAAACGCTATTAAAGATTGAAACACACAATTCATATATTTATTTAAGGTTTCATATAATGACAAAACATTTTTTACTGATTTCTGAAGCTTTTACACAAATATTCAAAATTCCATTTCATAATGGCCATGAACCATAACACTATTGAATTAATAATACAAATTATGCATTTCAGTATAAACAGATATGATACACTCAATAACAACGAACTACCGAATTTGTGTAGAATATAATAATATTAACTGTCAAACAATTACATACTGACATGGAAAGAAAGCAGCAGTACATACTGGGACTATCTTATTATTCTATCACATTGTTATATTGTATTGCTATAACTTGATTTAATTTTTTTTAAGGCATCATTTAAAGTATTAAGACTATTATTGATTACGAAATCAGCTTGCAATGGCCACACAGAAATGTCAAGCACAAAGTATTTTAGAGGTAAAGATCGGACAATTGAGTTATTATGTAATACCGTTTTCTTTAAGAAGTGACATGGACCTTTGACCTAGAGACTTTGATTTTAAGTAAGCCCCTCCTTGTAAGTATGATTCAAATGTAAGATACTTTAAATAAAAATAAAAAACTTGCTTGGATAATTTATCGTTAGACAATAGGTAAGGTATTTTTGTATGCAATTTGCTTCATCAGATTATATATTTTTTCAATCATCAAATTAAAAACGTTCGCTTCAATGTGCTGAAGTTTTTCCGGCTTAAAACAACATGTATTTGTATGCATTTGTTATCACACTGATTGCGGTATGTCTTAGAAAACAATTGTTCAACAGCTAAACTATTACAACAAACAATAATAGTATGCTTTCACGTGTGGTTAACCTAGGCTGTTCCCACGTTCCAACTTCTCTTGTGTTATAAAATTATTATTAATTCCAAAACTGTTAAGCCAATATAAGGCACAGCTGGTTAGCGTGTGGCTACGATATTAATTAGTAAAAATATGTTAGTAAATAAAAAAACAACGTGTTATTTCTTCAATTTTAACCCAGCATTTGTAAAAATATTACAATATATGTACATTTCCAGAAAGGAAATTTATTTCTGCGTTTAATAAGACACAATTGATGAAGTTATTGCTGTTTAAAGCGATGAACTGTGTGTTTGGGTCATTTTGAGTTGAATTCCTTGTTACATATATATTTGATAGTGCTTTTTACAGAGAAGTTGATTGTTCGTTATTTATTGTTCATTCGAGATGTTGTTTTTACTAATTAAAGGGGCCTTTTCACAGATTTTGGCATTTTTTTTACTTATTCATTAAATGCTTTATATTGATAAATGTAAACATTGGATCGTAAAAGCTGCAGTAAAAAATCAAGAATAAAATTTAAAAAAGGAAAAGAACATTGCCCGGAGCAGGTTTCGAACCAGTGACCCCTGGAGTCCTGCCAGAGTCCTGAAGTAAAAACGCTTTAGCCTACTGAGCTATTCCGCCGAGTACACATATTTGATGTATTTTATACCTTATATAAGCAATCTTCGTAGTTTCACAAAATTTAACGACAAAAACAGAACTCTCCAAATTATTCAATCGTTTCGCGTTGCAACGCTTTATAATTTTTAGGTTTTAAAATCGTCAAAAGATGCATATAATGTCTATATTAGACCATGGTAAATGTTCAGTATTACTGTTTCCTCACAAATATCATAACTAAAACGAAAATTTGCGAATCTGAAACAACTTTTTTCAATTTTGTCAATTTACCAAAGCGTGAAAAGATCCCTTTAATATCATAGCCACACGATAACTTCCTGTGATCTCAGGCCGATGTAATCGAATATGCTAGATGTGTTTATAATATATGTTGCATATTTCTATTTGTATGTCGTAGAATATTGACCCTTCCTTATATACATCTTCGTTGACACTAAATGGTAGATATGAAGTTCACAAAGCTAAGAAAAAAATCGAAGAATAATCAAGACATTAACACAACAGGTTATCTAAGCATGCTTTACTTTTTGCACTGTTGAAAAATAAACGTACACGATTTACGATTAAAAATATGTTTCAGTAACTACATTACAGTATATTTATGGTTGTAATGTATATGTTGATAATCTGAAGACATGTTTTGAGAGTAGAACAACAAGCTCAATCCGACCACAAACAAAAAAGCAACATCTAATATGTATTCGAGATTAAACACTTATTATAAACCTTGTACAAATAATTAAAACAATAATTTAACAAATCAGCATTTCTTCAGTATATACATCTAAAACGATAGTGAATGTTGAACGTTATTTTATCTGTTAACACCCGCTTTTTAACACACTGTTTTGAATGTATCTTTGCAAAACGATTATTTAGTACAGAGTTATAAAAAGTAAACATACCACGTGGACGTGTTATCACGGAGTGTTAGATGTCAGACGGTTAAGGTTTACCCCTTTCGCACATGACTCATGCATTCCAAAGAAATATGTTCCTTGTTTGTTTACGATTGCAAAAGGGGTTATAAAGCGTATATTGTTTTACCTTAATTCGTTTTCATTATGTCTACTTCAATACTCTTGTAAGATCTATCTTGTGAATGAATAGTATTGTTTAATGTTGAGTCGTGATCGTGGTGACATGAATATTAACAACACGACTAACAGTTAACGATTACATGTGTAACTTTGCTGTTGTCACTTTGAGCTGCCCACAAGTGTACAATACTATAAATCAAAGTACTGACAATACTGCTGTGACGATGCTTTTGAAGTTTATCTACATCACCACAATTGTGTATGTGGGTACGAAAAAAATTGGGTACGAAAATGTCGTGTACGAAAAAAATAGCCAAACAAATTGGGGTACGGAAAAAAATGTGGGTATAAAAAAAATGTGGGTACGAAAAAAAATTGGCTAAGGAAAAAAATTTGGGTACGAAACAATTTGGGTACGGCAAAAAATTCGGGTATGACAAAAAATTTTGGTACGAAAAAAATGTGGGTACAATAACAAATTGGGAACGAAAAAAAATTGGGTAAGAACAAATTTTGGTCCGAAACAAAATTTGGATACGAAAAAAATATGAGTATGCAAAAAAAAATTGTACGAAAAAAAAATGGGTACTCAAAAGTTTGGGTACGAACAACATATTAGGGTACGGGGAAGTTGTACCCGTGGGGAAATTGACCCATTCAGCAAAACTGGAAGGCGGGTAACATTCTCAATCAAATCTAAAAATAACTACATTAGGAGTTTTCCCAGCGTCACATCGTCTGAAGTGCCAGCTGACAGTTTCGTGTCTGGTTCCTGTCCCGAACCTCTCGATAAATTTGAAAGAGGTCGGGAACCAAGTTAACCTTAATCAATGATAATCAGCGAGGTATGCTGGTTGAGAAAATTTAGCAAACTCAATCGGACTGGCTCGGTCTTTTACATAGGTCGCCATTGAGAAGAATTTGTTCATGGTATGATAACTTAGGCGAGCTGCTTCGTTGAAGCAGCATCGTCAAAAATATATAACTTATTGGATTTTTTAAAGGTTTTTGTAAAATAGTTTACGATTGTTTTAATGTCCACGCACTATATACACTCACATGTCCCTATTAAACCCATCATAGAAAGAGCAATCCGAAGCAAAAATACATGTAATTATTTAAATATATTACGTGCATCATAATGCTAACAATGCATAAGATACTTTGATCAAAACCAATATACAGTTGACAATCTGAACTAGAAAGCAAAAACAAATTTCAATTCATGAGTTCTTTAAATGCTAGATTACCATGTATCATTACGGTTGTTAATTATAAATGTCGATCTCTGATGAATATATCTTACCACAATGTATGTCGTGATGCAAAGGACTATTAAGGAATGCAATATCTGGTCCGTATTTGGCTTTTTCTTCCTTGTCTTCCTCTGTATTGTTTCTATGTTTCAATTGCTGCGTTTTATAAATGTTGTATTGTGATACGCTGTGTTTAACGCCGCATGCGATGGCACTGTCATTAGTTCAATATTATGTATATTGAAATGCATCTTGTGAACATTCACAGTCTTTCAAAATGTATTATTGAAATATCAGTCAGCGGCCACAACGACCATAAATGTACTGCGGCTCATCACCCTGTTCCGGAGGACCCAAACCCTCATATCGAATTTGTTCTGCCCTACAGTTCAAATGTATAGTTAAGCTTATATTGTGGAATAAATTCATCACTAGCATCATTAGCATTAGCATCATCATCATCTCTAGAAGTAACAGAAGCATACTAATCATAAGCAACAGACGCCAAATCATTATAATCATCATCATCATCATCATCATCATCATCATCATCATCATCATCATCATCATCACCATCTTCTTCTTCATCACCATCATCATCATCATCATAATCATCATCATCATCATCATCATCATCATCATCATCATCATCATCATCATCATCATCATCATCATCATCATCATCATCATCATCATCATCATCATCATCATCATCATCATCATCATCATCATCATCAATATCATCATCATCATCATCATCATCATCATCATCATCATCATCATCATCATCATCATCATCATCATCATCATCATCATCATCATCATCATCATCATCATCATCATCATCATCATCATCATCATCATCATCATCATCACCATCATCATCATCATCATCATCATTATCATCATCATCATCATCATCATCATCATCATCATCATCATCACCATCATCATCATCATCATCATCATCATCATCATCATCATCATAATCATCATCATCATCATCATCATCATCATAATCATCAAAAGAAGATGAAGCGCAGAGTTGGCAACAGACCAATCAAGATAAGCAATCACTTTATAATTAGCAATACAAATAAAATTATGTTTGAGCTTCAATAACGTACCCATGAACCAAATTACATGACTATATTATTTACGAGATACTATCAACTTAATGAATGATTTCAAATTATCTGAAAGAATTACATGAATGCAGGACACTATACGTTTAACAAGATTATTAATTGCATGATATAGGTGATTTGTTTAAACGAGTTTGTGCCAATTAAATAAGCACTCTTGGATGTGACGTGTTCACTTTTTTTAAACCGTCACACAAAGAAAAAAGGAATATCGAACCTTAAGATGCATACTCGGGGGAAGCATTCCTGTTATCATCCACTAGTGTTGTACTTACGAAACTGACACATTGCTTATACAGTTAAGCACAATACATACGACACAATATTAAAACAAAATAATTACAGCAGGCACTGGCGATAGATGTTCAATGCAAGATATGAAGAATGTACATTGATCAAGACCTATGCTGAATCACAAAATGAGCCAATATTTTATAAATGTCACATACTACCCGTAAGAAAGTCGCAAGTCCACTTACATTAGCTGCGCCTCGTTTGTAGCTCTGTCTGAAAGCAATAATCATTATTTCCAGTTAACACTTGATCACATAGACACAAAGATAAATTTCAACAGCTCGTGCAGGAGATACAATTATTATAGCATGTGTATTTTTTAAGCAAAACAGAAGGCTTGATTGGTTTACATATGCAAATAAGAAAAATACTGGGTTATTTTGCAGCAAAGTATGGACGAAGACTAGTTGTTTTAAAATAATCCACTGAATGTCCACACATTTTCCACACATTTTCCCGCGTATAATACACGTGCTTTAACACTTGATCTAACAATAAATAAACCTTTTAATAGTTATGCTGATTGCGTAGATGTCACGAAAACGAACGTGAAGACGTAGTTTGTGGAAAATGGCGGACATTCGATAAATATAGTTCGTATTTAGCTTGTTTCAGTATATGACAATATCGTGCAAACATAACCGCTTTGGTTCACGCAAGACAATAAATTGAACCGATGAGTTGTGATCGTACCATCTCCAGATATAATATCTTCGACTAGCTGTGGATCAATTTCACTGTAAATCTCGCTATGAACATCCACATTTTCAGCAGGCAATGAAGAAGACAGAGCAATAGCCTCGCCTTGAACATCCAACCGATCCAAGGGCACTAAAGGAGGTTGCGCGGTAGTGTCGTTGTAGTAAGGGGTTGATGGAACAACAAACAGATATCCGACGTTTTTTTCCTAAGAATGTTAATATGTAAGGTGATTATATACAAGTGGAAATATATTTAATGTTAATATATAAAATAAAAAGGTCAGGCTATTTCTATTATCTAATAATACAGAGCGATAAAATGTATATATGCATCTTTTTATTTGAATCCTTTACGAATGGTTCACATTTTGATATATGTTATACATTCAAGTGCTATCCTAATAGATGATCATATAAGTAATTATATACCTATTGTTTTCTGTCGTCTTAAATGTAGGCACACACAGGCAACAACGAATATAACTACTAAAATAAAGACTACACTTAATCCTGCTGATATAAGTCCAATATGTGACACGCTGGTGATTGGCTTTGTGGGAAAAGACGCTTGAAAGAAAACAAATATAGAACGCTTAAATGCATATGACGTATCGATCTGTGTTCTTTTACTTTCGTTAATGTGTTTTATTAAATGGATTATAAGCATATGTTTTTACGTCATACATAAACTAATTTTTGATTGAGATAAAAAAGAACTCAACCTCCAAACACAATACAATTATCAATTATGTTTATTTTTTATCGCATCTTGATATTGAACACATTTGTATATTGAACTACGAACATTATCACTTACATAGACGCTTCAAAAAGTAAACTTCCATATGAGGCTTTCCTATTCCATTCCCCACTTGCAAAATGTACATCCCATAATCTGACTCCGTTATATTGACTACCGTTAGGTTGCTAAAATCTCTATACGTCTCTATATAAGAACGGGAACTGTTGGCGATTTCAGTACATATATTGGTGTCACTGCATTTATGCCAAACATATTCAGCACTTGTCGGAAGTGGATTTGCCAATGCTGAAAACGAAAATGTCACTTCTCCACCGAGATAAATATTTGCTTCATTTCTATTGTTTGAAACGTTTTGAATAGGTATTTTTCTGCTTGCTGGAACTGAAAAAGTAAAACCGTTTTAATAATCTGTAACACGAACTAAATATTAATATTGATTGTTTATAATTCGATTTCATCCAAGCCTCATATTAATTTTTAAAGGTATAATTATAATGTACAACATAACTATATTTGATATTGGAATGACTGAAGTATTTAAATACGTTGTTTCAAACTTTATTTTTACGAACGGTAAGTGCATTGTATGGAAGTACTATGGCAACCACATTATTTAATATGTGTTTATATACAAATAATATTCTTAAACTGATAATGCACATTAGCGTTATCGCTGACACACGTTAACGATATACATACACAATACATTCAAAAACATCTTCTTTCCGCCTAATCCAATCGTATTTGATGCCTCACATGTATATTGTCCCATATCATGCCTACCCACGGAAGGCATTTCATGCCAAAGTCGAGTTGTAGTGTTTCCTTGACTTTTACCGTTGAATTCGGCAAGTTTTACGCTATCTTTCAATAACCGCATGTCTGGCGAAGGAAATCCTTCAGCGACACAGTTAAATACGACATTGTCGTTTTCTGATACTGTTACGTTTAAATTATCGTCAAATTGTTCTAAACTGAATCTCTGAACTATTGGTTGATCTGAAAACACACGTTATAAATACACGTACGTAGGCACAGAATATGATCAAATACAAGAGGATAGGTATTTGATTAGTATTTTATATGAAAATCACAGAATAAACATGAATAATAATAAATATATATTCCAACTTAAGATTACCGATCATACTTTTTTGAAAATGTTTAAACTTGGGGACAACACATAACAAAAGTAAGTCAACACAAATATTACATAAAACGTGCAGGATAAACCGCTGAGAATCGACTCCCGTGAAGTTGGTATGTCCATTGTCGTATGTGTTTGTCGCAATGCAAGTGTAGATACCAGCATCAGTTCTGGCTACTCTCTGATACAGTAATGTTTTGTTTGAATATATAACGTCTGCTTTTATCCACTGCACTGCCGTCTCGGGTGGATTACCAGGTTCATATTTGCATGTTATGTTGATACTTTCTCCTTCCGTAATGTACACATTTTCAGTGCGAATAACAGATGGAGGGTCTGGGCATGTAAGTACATATAGTTTTATACATTTTTGCAACCTTTAAATAGCTATTCACATCGGGATGTTTAGTCATTTTGTTGGTTCTTTAGATAACGTCAAATAATTCTTTAGAAAAACATCTCAATTAACAGTTATGTGTGCGTTTCTTTTATTTGTTTGTTTTGTATCAATTCTTTCGATGCATGCACAGTTTCTTGATTCAAAACATTTAGGCGATACTTACATAATATATTCAAATAAAGGCTTTGTTCACTTTGCCCGTGTATGTTGGAAGCAACACAGGTATATTTGCCGGTCATTTGGCGGTTAACGTTGATAAACGTTTTGTTAAGTTGACCTTTTATGCTTATCTCTGACTGAACAATAGATACTCCTATCGCTAATGTTTCGCCCTTAATAAGACCTATTTCCGGTATAGGAAAACCTTCAGAAATACAGGTCAGCATTGCAGTGCTGTTTTCTTTTAATGTCACATTGGACACTCCTTGAAATGCATTTACTTGAAATGTTGTTATTTTTGCAGGTTCTGAAATAAATTTAGTTATTAATGTGCATAGTGTGTCTTTACTTTTTGTTCAACTAGTATTGTGAAATGATATGGAGCAAAATATATCATAAACGTATTGGTATTCAATATCATATTTCAGTCAGAGTGCAAGTATCTGTATGAACAGAATACCATATAAAACAAATATGACGACATACTGTATATATGTCATGTATTAAACATCAACTTACTGTATTTTGTTAGAGTTGTTATGTTGCTTTCCGTCAATGTCTCGTTTAAGACTATTGCACACTTCCATTGTACAATAATATGCTCTTCCAGCGAATTATTTATAATACAACTAGCCGCAGAAGATTTGATACAGACGCACGCTACAGGTAAGGATGTCTGGACGTGACATTCACTTGCAGGATTTTTTACTTGTAAAACATTGTAAAATCGACTATGCTCGCCACTGGCAGAAGGATATATTTGTGTTTGACGAAGAAAGATTACGTTTGTCGTAAAATCAGTCCATTGACAAGTTATGTTGAATTTGTTTGGGGACACAATAAAACTTGATATCCGTATGGTCCCGTTTGCTAAAAAATACCATTTACAATATCATATACCATAAAAATATTAAAAGACCTCATAAAACGCATACATATTAGTACGTCAAAATAAATTGTTACTATAAAATAATAAACAAAAATTTAAATAAATTTAAAAGAAAAGTTATTTACGTACATTATTGGGTGTTCTAAAAGGCTAAATTACGGAGATCAAAATGTGTACATGTCAGTTCGTAAACGTTCCAATATCACAGATAACTGTTTGTGCACGCCGCCATTCGAAATACGATTCTTAATTGGCTGAAGTAAATGTGGTAATAAATTTCGAAAACCGAAATCGATTTATTGGGGCCTCAATATATTATTAAATATAATTGCGTAGGCAATATTCCACGTTTGTCGTGTTTTACTAAGTAACACTCTAGCTAAAGGATTGGTAGGAAGGTTAGTATTGCGACAGGAGGAACATGTCTTTTCGGCTGTATGCAAAGGTTTTCATCACCAAAAATGTGTATTATCCTTATGTATTTAATTGTTGTTTTATTTATTAAGTATTGTTTTGAAGAAACTCATTGAATGAATATGCCTGCGATCGCTCAGATTGTTTATATATGTAACGTACAATATACACAGTTAAATCTTACTTGATAAAAACAAAGAAAGAATAATCCAAGAATATGTTAGACGATTATCCATGTTGTATCTCAAATTTTTCTGGTGGATCTTATTTCACACACACTGTGAATACCAATTGTTGAAGATGCCTATTACGTCGTTGTTAAGGACGTAAAAACAGATACAACAATATAGTCATAATTTCGAAATACTTACGCACTTTACAATTTCCGTAAATTGTTCGCACGCAAGCTTAGAATTCATATTCGTCATTTTCATTTTTACGAGCATTATTGCATACTCCGGCTATCTCTAAACAATCCGTTATCTAAAGACTTTCATTTAAACAATAATGTGTAAAGTCGTACATTCATAATATTTTGGATTATGATTTATTACATCACTGGAGATACACAGTTGTGTACTGGTTTTGTCCTTTACGGATGTATGGCAGTTGTGTGCTTGGTATCACTGGGGCATTCAGGACAGGCAGAAACCGACAAAAACAAAGGTCGCTTAATGACGAAAAATATTGATTAAACGCGTCAAATATAAAATAATTTATTTACACAGTCGGTACATGTACAATACTGTAATTTCTTTCCGGGACGTGTGTACATCAGGCACGTATAAAAACAAGCTCAATCGCTTATAAATGCTATGACTTATGCTTTCACAACGTTAAGGAAGTCGTAAAACTCACATTTCCTTTCTTTGTTCCTCTTCGTTCCACTATCACGTACATAAAAGTTGATCATCCGATCAGCGCCATCATTGAGTCAGCAATGCTTACGCTCCAAATGTAAATGTGTGCCTTTACATTTCAATTCAAAACCGAGAACAAATCATTTATAAGAGATAGCGATTGTAAGTCCGTCGATGATACCATTAATAGGTGCAGATTAAAATAAAAATGATGATATCGTTGACTCGGTGTCAGACCATGTGTGAAAAGGATAATAATTTTTTTTTACCAAAACTTGTGAAACACGTATACTTTATTTTATTTGTAAACATAATCAATCAATGTACGGCTTAATACACAGAATATTTATCAATTTACTTTTAGATCGGTATTGTTCAAATAAATATCTTATTGTTCAAAAATAAATATAGATTCACTTGAAAAAGTAGTATATAATAATTATACAACTCAGTTAGGGTATATTAAATTAAGATACAAAAATCATGATGTAATGAAAACCAACATTCGAATTGGTTTTGAACATTCTTGAACATGTTTATCGAATACAATTATTGTTTTTGTTATTGTACAACACAATATGCTACACGGACATACTATTTAAAGTGTAAAACCGATTCAAACAATAGACTTTTGTGTAATCCATAACACTTCGATTCAATCCCGCAAAAGCAAATCGATATAATTGTTTTGAATCTTAAGTAACGTCTTGTGTACGTTAATTGCTTTTTTTTAGCTCAGTCATGCCCGCAATGTAGGTTGTTCTTTTCTTTTAGAACATTCATCCGTGCAAATGTGATATAAACGAACGTACCAAAATACTTTTGTCTAGAAAGTTATATCGCACACACACATATATATGTAGCTGCCGCTTTACAAAGTGAAACTTTATGAGAGAATCCCTAATTATGCAAAGCGATCCATACGGTAGGTTAAGGAACCAATGAACAAACGTTGGGCCACAAAACAAAAGCAATAGATAAAAAAAACATGTACAGAAGTACAAACATGGACAAAACTGATGCCAACGCCTTGGAACAGTCCCGGCGAAGGCAATTGTTTAAACCGGTTTTAAGTAACTCCAAACTTCTCACTTGGTCCAGAATTAATCATTAAACATTCAATATTGCATAACAAGTAACATCTTAGCATCACAATTCAAATTAAATAGCAACACCAGACCATATTTTAATTTCATTCGTATTTAACCACTCAATGGTTATATAAGTTATTGTTAGGAACGATGAAATTAATCCAAAACGAGAATTAACTTCACCTTGTCTGTATTAAAAAGCTGAAGAGACATAGCATTTTAAAGTCAGATCACCGTCGTACAGTGCAGGATTCCTCAAGAAGGCTGGAAAAAGCCTTATTACAAAGCATGATTGTGTATGTTCATCTTTAGCTAAGCACAATCGTACAGCGCGAATTTATTCTGTCAGCAATGAATATTAATGTACACATTTGTGTTTACGTGCATTGAACAGGTTTGGTGTCGTTGCTACTGCGGTTATAAATCAACAATCTTATTAATAGTCTGTTATTTACTGTTCTAAGTTCTTGTGTATTTCTTCATGTCCTCAATGCCCAAGTGTTACCATAAAAACACCGTTCGTCCAACAAAGACAGCACCAGTACACTACTATAGTCCCCTTGGTATGTTCTTCATCACCATACATGTAATGCGTGTCTTGAACAATTGGTACTAACAAAGTGTCTGAAATAAGATCCAACAGATACATTGATGTTTTGCATTTTGTGATATACACAATGGATAATCACCTAACCTTTTATTGGATTATTCTTTCTTTATTATTATCAATTAAGATTCTACTTGTAATCAAAATAGATCAACAGTACTAAAAGAGAAGGGAAACTCTAAGAAATTGCAGCCATATTTAATCAAAGACTTCCAATGTATACACATCGATAATTTACGTACGGAAAATACACGTGTTGTGAGTTGTAAAACATAAAATAGCCTTTACACCTGGGTTCGTGGTATCGATCATGTAACGCATTTTACGGAATATGCTTGCATTATCAAAGCAGTTTATATGTTTTAGATGTGTCGCGTGTATTTGACGCAATAAGTACTTTTCTATCAATTCTTAATCTCGAATGTTACTATTTAAAAAAGACACAATGTTTATTTGCTACAAAATTTATTAATATACTGAAACGAAAATATATCGCATGTGGTTTTCAATACCTTTTACACCATCAATATCAGCCAACATAGAAACGTACAGGGAATGACCTTTTAAACAAAAAGATCAATATTATATGCTATTGCAACGTTAAATAACTGACATTTACATTTTTAAATCTCCTTATTTTAGCTTATTAGCCATGGTGCGATGGACAAAGGAATGCATTATATATTCAAACTAAACATTACTGTTTCAGAACGAAAATAGGGCAGATGCTGGTATTTACACCTGCATTGAGGAAAACTCGGAAAGACCAACTTCTCGGGAGTCGATTTACAGCAGTTTATACTGCACGTTTTATGCAAAAAGACACACATTTGTAATTCATTCGTTGTTATAAAATTAAAACGTTTTAAAGGGGCCTTTTCACAGATTTTGGCATTTTTTTAACTTATTCATTAAATGCTTTATATTGATAAATGTAAACATTGGATCGTAAAAGCTCCAGTAAAAAATCAAGAAAAAAAATAAAAAAAGGAAAAGAACATTGCCCGGAGCAGGTTTCGAACCAGTGACCCCTGGAGTCCTGCCAGAGTCCTGAAGTAAAAACGCTTTAGCCTACTGAGCTATTCCGCCGAGTACACATTCGTGACGTATTTTATACCTTATATAAGCAATCTTCGTAGTTTCACAAAATTTAACGACAAAAACAGAACTCTCCAAATTATTCAATCGTTTCGCGTTGCAACGCTTTATAATTTTTAGGTTTTAAAATCGTCAAAAGATGCATATAATGGCTATATTATAGCATGGTTAATGTTCAGTATTACTGTTTCCTCACAAATATCATAACTAAAACGAAAACTTACGAATCTGAAACAACTTTTTTCAATTTTGTCAATTTACCAAAGCGTGAAAAGATCCCTTTAAAGTGTTGCCGGTTAACCTTGAGTATGTATTCAATTGAATTTAACTTTAGTTATTCCAATTTCAAAATCAATAAACGTCGTACAATGCACTTGCTCATTTAAAAAATAGTATGAGGAATGCATGAACTCGACTCATCAACATATCAATATTGATATTCAGTTTGTCTAACAAGTTATTGACACTGCTTTATTTTTTCTGTTTCAGTAAGCAGAAAACTTACTATTTACGATATTTCAAGCCATTGAAACGAAACACATAATTATTTTGGTTGAGAAGTGGCATTTTCGTTTTCAGCATTGGCAAATCCGCTTCCATCAAGTTCAGATTTTAATTGGAGAAAATGCAGTGACAATAACTGTACGTATAAAGAAATTTCGCAGCGAGTAAAGTTGAGATCACCTTTGCCGATATGGCTGGAGTGTGGGCGTCATTTTAACAATAAATACACGTAATATAGGGTATACAACGGCGAAAAATACATGCCTCGGCATTGCAGATGCCATCTTGTTTGTCACGGGATTACCACCTCTGTCTAAAGCAAAAACATACATTAAAAACTACGAGTAGACACTCAAGCCATTCGATACTACTACACATACGCGAATTAAAACCAAACGGGATTAAAAAGAATGTAATGTGTTTATTCTTTTCTAGTCAATATTTATACAAATTGGTAAGTTGGGATTCCAGCTTATCCTCGGCCGTTAATCACGGGCGCCACCTCTGTTTGCGATGCATTAATAATGAGCCCATGCTACTTTCGAGGTGGCGATAATGACTGGATGTTTTGAAAATTAACGGATAGTTCTACAGGTGAGTATGCTTTATGCTTTTTGTTAAAAATATTTTGCATTATTTAAAAAATAGGCAATGTAGTGCAATTCAGCGAAGATTTATTCACCGACAAATGTACAGCAACATCTAATTCAAAGCCATTTGGAACCGTGATAACTTTTATAAGTTGTGGCATGGTGAAGTTTCAAAACTTCATATGAATGAGATATAAACAAATAATAAATGTATGCAAATTATGGTAAACATCAATGCCATGTTATGAAAGGGAAGTAATTCAAATTGTAAATGCATCGCAAAAAGAGGTGGCGCCCGTGATTAACGGTCGTGTTATCATTGTATCTATTTTTAACCTTTTTATTGCTCGTAAACCTTTACAAGGTAAAACTGTTGGAGAGGAAGTAATGATTCATTTTGGTTCAGTTAACGCACCTCAACACAGGTAGAACGTCTATTGTGGAGGATAAGACATTGTATTAGTATTTTAAAACATAGTTTGGATTGTATTGTTGGTGAGTTAGGAGTATACTTTAAGTTTGATCGTCTTGATTATTCTTTATCTTGCCAATTTGGTCATTTTCTGCGTGCTGTCAACGAACAAACAATTGTTAATCAATCGAGTTTGACTAAGCAATTCTTCATATCTCAGCGTTCAGACTAAACATCCATAGGATCGGACATTTTCGTAACATGCAATCACCCATCTATTTACATGATTGTTTTGATATGTTTGACACACGATTCTTATCCTATTGTGAGTTTTGCTTGCAGGTATAATCAATTTAGTAAATATTGCACCTAAAAAGTGGGTTAATATTTACAATTGATCAAAACGTGCCTATGATATCGTGTTTAAAGACTATTACACAAAATAATGCAATTTAAATAAACAAAACTTACAAAAACAATTAAATGGCTTAAAGATTTAATTGGATAATCAAGCGCTCACTTACGGGCTTTTATACATTTAAATGAACCTCTACCGTGTTTTATCGTTAACGGAATTTTCGTATCACCTTAATAACTATTGTGATCCCTCGCGTGTTATAGGTTGCACAACTTTTACAGAGGAGTCATTGAATACAATATGATGCGTAAAAGAAGCATATAATTTAGATCGAGGCATTATGTATAGCATGATAATACCCTGAAATGATTAAAAACACAATTGGTAACACTTAAAATGGTTAAATCAAGGACACTGTTACTTTTATAATTAGAAAACTGATTTAAACTCAAAAATTCTAAAATGATGCGTCTATGGTTATGAGACGTTACATAAGGCACCAGTCATAGCTTATCAATGTCTGACACCAACATTTTTGCATGAATATTAGCATATGTCTTTACGAGAAGTATATTGGTTTTCTTATTGAAATATAGGAAGAAAAGATAATATCTCCCTGTTTAACGGTTATCATGCCACTTTTCCTAAAACATGGTTTGCTTTCTGTCAGAAAATAATGCCACAGAATGTGCTTCTTGTCTGTATTGTCACGCTTTCAATAGGTAAGATTATTTAGAATAATAATAATAACAATAATAATAATGATATTACTACTACTACTACTACTACTACTACTACTACTACTACTACTACTACTACTACTGCTACTACTACTACTACTACTACTACTACTACTACTACTACGACTACTACTACTACTACTACTACTACTACTACTACTACTACTACTACTACTACTACTACTATTACTACTACTACTACTTCTACTACTACTACTACTACTACTACTACTACTACTACTACTACTACTACTACTACTACTACTACTACTACTACTACTACTACTACTACTACTACTACTACTACTACTTATAATAATAATAATAGTAACAATAATAATAATAATAATAATAATAATATAATAATAATAATAATAATAATAATAATAATAATAATAATAATAATAATAATAATAATAATAATTATAATAATAATAATAAAAGTAATAATAATAATAACAATATTACGTAGTAGTAGAAGAAGAAGTAGGAGATGTAGAAGTAGTAGTATTAGTAGAAGCAGCAGCGGTGGCAGTAGCGGTAGCGGCGGCAGCAGCAGAAGCAGTAGCAGTAGTAGTAGTAGTAGGTTGTGTTTTTTAGTGATGTAAGTATTTATAAAAGATAATGTGTTGAAAAATTGATTTGTGTACGTTTTGTATGTAAGCTCGTAAATAATTATGGAGGAAGCAAGTTTAATATGGTTTATATATATATATGGAACGTTGTACCGTTCCTTCCACGCGGATAGCAGATAGCCGCGAAAAATGTATGTAAGATCGCTAAACTTAAGCGGGAATGCAACATATATGTTCGACTAATGCCTTAAATCCCATTTAACTGTGTCACATCATTGCATGTTTTATTTCATGACATGTGTTATAACAACGAAAAAAAGCTTTTCCGATAACAAACATATTTTTGTTAGAGTCGATTTATCGTAATTGTGATATATCGTAGCTCCGAAATACAGCTTGTAGTAAGCGACTGCACTATATTCTTATCAAAGTCTTATTAGGCTGATTTGCCAGACCAACGCGATCTCGTTGATGGGTTAACTGCCCAGTAGCCAAAGCATAAATTAGGGTCGTTTATCTCTTTATCAATGGTGATTTGTCAAAGCTTTTCATATGGAAACCCCAAATAGAGTTGTTGTTCACTACCCGAAGTCTTGTAAGTTTAGTACAAACTTGATTTGCTCGTTTCTGATAGAAAATTATAACAAGTTGTCGGAAAAACTAAGCGAATCAACTCGAGAATCGATTTCACACGCCGACGATGCGAAAATAAAAACACCAATGAATAAGGGACAAATGTATGCTCTACTCGTAGAACAATCTAGATTTCGGCAATTTTAGGTTTATTGAACATTGTATGCACTTCAAAATTGAAACACGCGTTGGTTAAAAAATGCTGCATGTTTGTATGAAAACAGTTGTGACAAAGCATCAGTATTATTTAAAAAAAATCAAAGATAGTCCAAGCGCGCATGTTAGGAATTAAAATGTCTAATGTACGATTATTATGTTTAGCAAAGTATATCCTGACTTGAACAGGGATATTGCTCCCTTCTTAAATTACCATAAACAAATTTAGCAGGTAGCGTTAGTCTCATATTGATTGCGAAGCTCATTATATGTGGAAGACATTATATAAACGAAATTATCGAAATAACATACAATGATCTTAAAATCTAAAACGCTCAATATATATTTTTGAGTGTGTTTTAACACTTTATATTTTTACTGTCACCTCGAAGAAGAGATGCCATTCGTAAACGTTATTAATCATAGTTTACTTTAAAATTAATAATTAAATATAAGGGTTTGTATATAAATATTTGAAAGAGTATCTGAATTATCTGCGAATGGTAGGTACATTGTATACTCATATATTTATAAAACTAGTTTTGTGTCGCACGGACCGCAAGTTTGTATGCAGAACCATACAAGCGTTGGTGTCTGGACACTTGTTCAACTCTGTGTCGTATGTAACATGGACACATATAAGCTTGTTAATGCTTAAATGATTTATCTCGAAGACAAAATGTCGCTGATTGAAATATGAGGAAGACTCACACGAGCGTCGTGAACACAAAGTTAAATTTTCAAGAAAATTATATACCATACATTTGTTTATTGAAGTGATATGTTGACATGGGCGCCTTAGATAAACAGAAACGTATTATCTTTATTATTTTATTTACTCCAAAGTAAATCAAATCTAACACAGAACACACTGGGAAAAGCACACTTATGAAGCAATCTTGATTATAAGCATGCTAAACTGTCATACAGCTCAGAGCACACATCAACTATTGGAGACCAGTTTTTATATTTGCACTCGGTAAAGTTGTTACTGGTTTTGTTTTGTTTCATTGTTTGTAAGTTTCTTCCAATATAGTCATAAACATGATTAAAAGCATTATACAGGCATCTATAAACTTTGAACTTGGTAAAACCTTTACTTGTGTATGTTATTTGAAATGTTCATAAAACATTTATCTAAACAAATCGAATTTTAAATCGTTTGGACAATGATTTTGAGTTCTCATTGGCGACAATTAAAAATCAATGCATGTATGCTAACGTGAATAAAGTAAGTTGTGTTTTATGAATCGCATTATCATTTTTGATAAATGTTTGTTATACGTTCGCAATTTAATTTTATATTAACCGATTAATAATCCGGGTAATATATCCAGATATTTCAAATCTGTAAATCAGCAATGCTTTTGTATCATTGCAAACTTGTTTTCATGTTGTTTATTTTCTTTTTCGAATCTGCCATTCTTGGGCTGCTTACGCATAATACTGGAAAGATTGGATTTACTTGTATAGCTGGCATAACGCTGCCTCAAACGTCAATCCTTTGTATTGACCGTTCTATTTTAAAGACTATGTTTTGTTATACATTCAAATACTGTATTTACACGCGAATTTAAATTACATAGCTTAGCTTAAATTGCTCCTCTTTATAACTTACTGAATTAGTTTGGCTAAAATTGCACGATATTAAATGACAGCCTTCTGTTCATACCATTCAAACAGCGGCAAGTGCGCATACATATAGATATAGTAACTGAAATAAATAAATGTTAACACGAAATGATTTACCTTTAAACGTCTGTTTAAGAGGTCTGGAAACTAAGTTAAAAAGGACATTGCGAAATCGAAAGCAGAGTTTCTAGCATCGTTGCGTTTGAAGTAGTCTTACACCGTCGAAATATTCTGGTCAATTTATGAGATGTCCATAATGTTAACCGATATTCATAGTTCCAAACCTGATTAGAAAAGTCGTAGCCTAAGAAAATAGTATTCCGAGTGAGTAAAGACCTCGCTCCAACTTAGGGAAGGAAGAAAAACGGTCGCCACACATTGCATAAACTGCAGGAACTGCGTAGCGAAGAATCTTCCCGCATCGTATAAAGATGAACTGTATGTTCAATGTTATTTTTCCAACCAATATAAGACCAATATATTTCTTCGTGAATTAAAATCTATTTGTGTTAACATTACATAATTAAATAACAAGATATAAGTAACGTGTGTTATGTCTACATGAAATGGCTTCACTCTTGTTATAATAAATTGCCAAGGTAAAGCTAAGGGTTAAAGCAATATTTACATCAGAAATAGGTCTGAAAATATGTTATGCGTTTTGATACAATAGTGCAACGGAAAAATATAGATAGCAAAGTAGCTCAGTCCATTTAATATTGAATAGCTGTTACTTTACGTAACATTCAACACAGTGAGATGTAGATACAGGTAGTAAATCTAAAGAGCTTTGCAAGGAGACACTTGCGGGACCAGCACCGTTAGCGATTAACAGCCTGTTCTAAAAATGAACTTACAACTAACATTTCAACGTGTGATTATCTCAAATAAAAGACAGCACATGCTTAATATCGTTGAATTTGTTTGGAATCATTGAATGATCCGTATATAATAGGGGAGAGCAGTAGTTGAAAGCTTATTTGCTGGGAATCGGACATATTGCAAAACCTGTATGTTCAATATTAATTTGGCAAGTGATTAAAACGTGATATGCATCTTCGATCTCACCTCAGTGACAATACGGATTTTTCTATTGGATTTCCGCAGTTATAACGGATAGGGGAAGTAGCCGATGCCCATATCTATCCAGAATACGTATTAGTATTACTTCCCTTGTTCTACAATCTTAAGGATCAGTTTCCGTAAAGTGCGACATTGGAGTAAACGTTTAGTGTGCTCATTCTTTAGTGCATCCATCATATTTTACCACATTACGGAATGCAATTATATTTCCAAACAACGTTTGATAACAACAGCATTAGCAAAAAAATGTTATGATAAAGTCATGGCGAAAATGGTAATTATTTGCACAAGGTAATGTAAAGGTCATCTACTGTCTTGTCATTGACACTTATGGCTCGTAATTTATTATTTGTAAATGATACATAGACTAATATTAATTCATTTATTTAGTTAGATTTACATATTCTAAATCTTGGAAAAAGTGGAATAAATCTGTTATGTACTTTCGGCCATATTGATAAATCGCATTGTATGACGCATTGGATTTAATATATAACGTCTATTTGTGAATACGAGTTACAAGAGAGAACTCGTAACTTAACACGCTGAACCTTTCCTCACCATTATCCCACAGTATATATTTTACCTTCTATGTAAGAACAAGACATTGTTGTGTACTATTAAAGGGACCTTTTTTCAGATTTTGGCTTGTATTTAAGTTTGTCATTAAATGCTTTATATTGATAAATGTAAACATTGGATCTAAAAAGCTCCGGTAAAAACAAAATAAAATTAAAGAAAAAAGTAACCCTCAACTGGGCTCGAACCACTGACACCTGTAGTAAAAGTCTAACGCTTAGACCACTTGGCCATCCGTGCTCATTCAATTAGTGATGTATTTTATTATTTATATAAGCAATCCTCGTATTATCACAAAATATAACGACAACAACAGAACTCTCCAAATTATTCAATCGTTTCGCGTTGCAACGCTTTATAATTTTCAGGATTTTAAATCGTCAAAAGATGCATACTAATGGATATTTTAGAGCATGGTAAAGGTTGTGTATTAATTTTTCATCACAAATATAATAAAACACGAAAATTTGCAAATCTGAAACAATTTTTTTAATTTTGTCAATTTACCAAAACGTGAAAAGGTTCCTTAAGTACATGTTTTTATGTTGCACATGCGCATATTCACATTCAATGGCTAGTATTTTTAGCATTGTTTAACTTTTTTATCATCAATAAAATGCTATTTCAATATGAAACATAATTTATATTGTCTATGTTGATTCATTACTATATTTTTGTTTGAAATACTGCTAATTCCTTCAATCCTTGAAAAAAAGGTGGATACTGCAACAATGAGTTCATTTTGGACTACACATGTAACAGGGCCAAATATTTAACTTTTGTTTTATGTATTTAAACAGGAGTGACATTAGTTGTAGTTAACTGTCATTGTGAACCAATGTGCTTTTGGGGGTTATCTTAAACATTTTTGATTTCAGTAGAGCAGCAACACCTGATCTAGTTCCAACTCATTGAATATTCTTATCACCAATGGTCAAGGAAACGGCTTATTATGATGAGCTGGCAGTGAAGCCCAATTTAACTCCAGAAGAGATTAAAAACGCCTACAGAACACTGGCGCTGAAATACCATCCGGACAAAAACCCTGATGAGCCAGAAAAGTTTTTTAAATTCTGAAATTTATCTGAAGTTAAACTTTAGAAAACACTAATGTAATCCCAGATGCTTTGAAAATAAATTCATCAACAAACGGTATTGGCGCAACTGATTTTTAACTCATTTCTGAGTTTAGTTATTTTTGCCAACCATTAGTTTGATAATATTGGTAGTTTAATTTTAACATATTTATTTCCTTTCTCTTTGTTTCGCCCCGCCAACGTTATGCCGTTATGGGTCTGGCATTCAGCACAGGCTTATCTGGGACGACACAATGTCCTCCTTCACTGTATTTTCAATGTGAAGAGACTTCCTTTGAATAAAAAATACCATAACAAATGGAAAGTGTTCTCCCTGATTAGCCTGTGTGGACTGCACATTTTCCCAAAGTCACAATCGTCTCTTTTCCATTCATCAGTTCAAGTACATAAGCCAGGCGTATGAGGTGTTGTCAGACTCCAATAAGAGGGAGACGTACGACCGCGGGGGAGAGGAAGCCATCAAGGGGGGTGACTCGGGAGGTGGGGAATTGGACTTCCACTCTCCCATGGATATCTTCGACATGTTCTTTTTGGGGGGGGGGTCGAAGACAGAGGTAATTTCAAGATTCTGTAACTTGGTAAACTGCTTATTTTTTACTCAAGAAGAAAAGCAGGTGTGAGATTGTTTAATTTTCATACAGCCATTCATATATTGGACATACATGTATTTGTTATCTGATGTGAGAGTTGTATGTGTAAGGGTTTGTTCAATTTGAGTTAAGTTACAAGTAAGTTATATAAACTATGAACAGCATATTTTTGACTTGGAAAGCAATAAGTAACGTGTTTTATGTTGGTTGCTGAAGAAAAAGTTTCAGTCTAAGCAAAACCAATTGCTAGCATTCGAAGCTAAGTAAATGGTTAGTGGAGCAAGAATTTCCCATGAACTTTATAACGACTTATCTGCAGCTTAATGTTCTGTTACGATTAATTTATTATAAGTATCAATTCTCTTGAGGCTTTTTAAGCATCCATATGTTTATATTCCAATTCAAAATGCCCTATATTTTCTTCGTTATCTCCATATTGTTAAGTTTTCTGGACCTTTCTTTTGGCTGTTTATATTTCTTCACTGTCTTCTGTCAATGTCAGTTGCATTTTGAAATTTTGAAAAAGAAACAACAACAATAATACTAAATAAAATACTTAAATTTGACAGAAATTGAATGAGAGCTTTTTGTGTAAAGCATCCCAGCAATTGTCTGCAAAGGTAGCATATAAACATGTATCATGCTTGCAGTGAAATTGAATTTCCCCATCTGAAGTGTCCTGCCTATTTCCCCCAAAGGAAAAAAAACTTCAATAAACCTTTTGCTATCAATTCAGTCCAGCTAAAACTAATTGTTCAAAATAACTACCATATTTTTTCTTGCCACAATGTTTTCTGTTTAATTCCTCCATTAAACAATTCATTCATGCAGGGTTATTCCAAACGAAAGCGCACGATTCTTTATAATGCTCTATGTTTTCTCTTGTCCGTACAGGGGTCCAGAGAAGGGTAAGGATGTGGTCCATCCACTAAAAGTGGCTCTGGAAGACCTGTACAATGGAGCCACCAGGAAACTGTCTCTGAAGAAAAAAGTTATCTGCGCCAAATGTGAAGGTTTGTATACTACATTACATTGATACGATTTAAATGCACAAACTTGTAAAATTAAAGTGAAACCAGGCTTAGAAATTGTCACATAAGTTACTTTTCTTACTATCGTATCTTGATGTTGAGGTGTCTTATTATATTGATGCTCTTCTCATATTGTTTAAGTATTTTGCCACAATAAACGTATTTTAATAAAGTCTTATTTTCTACTCTGAATGACCGTTGACATTTATTTGATGAAAGCAAGTATATATATTTATTGAGTTGGTGTTAAAAGTACTGACACACATATTACATATGTCTGTAACCGGATCCAAACATTGGGACTGAACCATATCTGTGTGGAGCTCAGGACTGGGTGGAATTTGGCATAAAACATAAACACTGCTAGGAATTGACTGCTTTGATTTGACAGAAATGCTGTTGAATCTGGCGAAAAAAGTCAAAAAAAGAAACACATTTTTATTCAGGTCGTGGAGGCAAGGAAGCGGCTGTAGAGAAATGTCCAACATGTAAAGGTCAAGGTATACAGGTAAGCTTTGAGTTTATTAATGAGGTTGATGATTATTATGGTAGCATTGTTCACAACTTACTCAGTGTTATTATGTTAAATGTTATCCAAATTAGAATAAGTCCAAAAGCCCTCCTTTTTTTAGTAATGCTTGCTTATATTATCTGTTTCTTATATTACACTTTATTGGGCTTGCTTGGCCGAACTGCTTTAATTTTAATGACTAATATTTTTTTATAATTGGCATTGTACGTCTATCTTTCACAAAACATTTTTATACTAAAAAATGAGTTCATATAAGTTGTGCAATATGGCTTACGAATTTGCTATCTTTGTTGCTGTCATGGACAATTTTGTTTGTAAGTTGAATCCCAGTCTTGCCACATTACTTCTATGGGGATTTGTCATGGAATTATACAGATATTTTCCCCAACCACCGATTTTTCTAGAGAAGTTGTCCGTTTTTAACATATTCAAAATATTAACTAAGCATGGGTTTACAGTGTACACTAGCTTATATACTCCTTAATTTCAAACAAACAAACTAATGTAGGGTTTGGTGGAAAATAGCTGCTTTGACAACTGAGCATGCAAAAATTGCTACAAGGTAGGTAAGCCTTGTTACGAAGGGTTGTCTATCCTGGTTAGTCTTGTACAATTGCTTGTATGCATAGTATTTTTGCTGCAAAGTTGTGTTCCAACAGAAACATTTGACGGTGAGTAGTTTAGGACAAAGGTAAAGAATGATGTTTACATTGGTGCATTGTTAAGTCAGGGTTTCAATAAGAAGGCAAAATCGAACAAGATGGAGCCCACTTAGGGTGTACAGTGTCATGCATCACTGAGAAATTTAAAAAAAGGACGCTAATTCCTGCCATCAAAGGGTTTTTAAGACTGCTTTAGGCACTCTATTCAGTCAATCCATGGAAATACAAGAACAAGCATTGTTTGGTATGAATCATACAGGTCAGTTTAACAATGTCGCATTTGTTGACTTTTATTTGAATGTGTCATCATTTTTTTACCTTTAAACAATGGGCATAAAGTGCAAAAGCTGTCAATAAAATGATCTGACTGAATCTTAAATTTTAATTTGCCAAACTTTTGGATTGTTAAACTTTCAGCACAAAATAAATGGTAACACTCTTCCTTTAACGCTTTCCTATTTTTCTAACAGGTGCATCTTTGACAGCTGGGTCCAGGAATGGTTCAACAGCTTCAGACCATGTGCTCGGAATGCCACGGGAAGGGGGAGAGAATTAACCCAAAGTTACGCTGTAAAACTTGCATGGGCAAGAAAACGGTCGAGGATCACAAAATTCGTGAGGTCCATGTTGATAAAGGTATCCTGTTTTGCATGTAGCCCATTGAATGATTAATTAAGGTTAGGAAATGTAGTCCAGACCTTTCAATCAGAACTGCATGGTGAGGTCATTTCCTTGTTGTTTTAATTAAAGTAACTCTTTTTGCTTGCATCTAAAATTCCCCTCACACTTTAAGATATGATTGTCCTCCTTTGAAAATTGAGGAATCGCCTGCATGGTCATGATAAAAGAATTTTGTTTAATTTAAGAAAATTGTAATGCTTTGTGAGTATCTAGTTTCTCATTTTCTCAAAACTTTCTGCAATTTTTTTTAAAGTAACACCCAATTGAGCACCTTTGTACAGTTTTCACCCCTTTAACCAATAGACGCTGGAATAATTTTTTTTATGCCCCCACCACTATAGTGGGGGACATATTGTTTTTGCCCTGTCTGTTGGTTGGTTGGTTGGTTGGTTGGTTTGTTTGTTTCTTCCAACTTTAACAATTGGCCATAACTTTTGCAATATTGAAGATAGCAACTTGATATTTGGCATGCATATGTATCTCATGGAGCTGTTCATTTTGAGAGGTGAAAGGTCAAGGTCATTCTTCAAGGTCAAAGGTCAATTATATAGCTTCAAAGCGGCGCAGAAGGGGACATATTGTTTCTGACAAACACATATCTTGTTTTAAAGGGGTGCTGTGTTGGAAAAAGCAGTAGAAGAGCAGTTGTTTGAGAAATTTTATTTGTGTTGTTTATGTATGTGTGACGCTTAAAAACCATTTCTGTCTAAGAAATCCTTAATAAATACTAAACAAAGCGCACACAATTTTTAAATGCTTTCTCTATACTTAATCAAATTAGCTAATCGCTACTCATAAACCAATTTTGTTAAGGAAAACATTTTTTTTTGCTTCAAATTTTGCTCATAAACACTTGTGAAATAGCACGTGTGAAACGATATTTTTCAAATTGAATGAAATTTTGGCTTGAGAAAATGTTGACCCAGGTGAGGCCATTAATGTTTACAGGTATCTCAATCCATTTTCCGCAGGTATGAAGGACGGTGAGAGTATCCGGTTCGCAGGTAAAGGGGACCAGGAGCCAGGCCTGGAGCCAGGTGACATATATATAGTCCTGGATGAGAAGGAGCATGCCGTATTCAGGCGGCGGGAGACGGACCTCATCATGGACATGGATCTGCAGCTAGTGGAGGCGCTGTGTGGCTTTCAGAAGAACATTGAGACCCTAGATGGGCGTACCCTGGTGATCAATTACCTGCAAGGTATGTGTGTGGTTGAGATGAGACTCCAATAAGTGTTTACTTTGGTATGGTTTGTAAAAATGAATCCCCATGGTATAAATTTTACCATCCCAGCAATATTGATGGTTGATACCTCATCCCAGCAATATTGATGGTTGATAAATATATAATTCTGTAGTAAGTGTGACCTTGTATCCCATACCAGGTGTGTTAAATAGAAATAAAGTAGGATGGTGGTCTAGTGGTAGGATGCTGGTCTAGGAATCTGAAGGTCCTTGGTTCGAATCCTGCTTAGACCATTGAATTTCCTGAGCAAAAAATTAATCTAATTCTTGCTCCTCTCCTGTTCACGCCAACTTGTATCCCAATAATCAGGGGGAGGGGGGTAAATATGAAGGTCAATTAAAGATGAGTCGAATGTCATAATCAGACTTGCTGTTAGTGTCATTTACTTCTCTTGATTTAAGCATATGCATGGTACAGGACTTTTTCCTTGTTTGCCTTAGAAAAAAGTTCAAAGGCATTTTTGTAATATGATATTACCCAAGGATTCCATTCTCCAGCAAAGAAGTTAGTACTCTTAAATGGCATCAAATGAGGATAATAATAATGTCTTAAATCTAAAAACATTAACCATTATTAAAAAGGTATTTTATACAACAAATAGTGCCAAATTTTTATTGAAAAAAACGATGATGTTAAGTGGCCAATGGTCTGTTTCAGGGGAGGTAATAAATAATGATGCCATTAAGTGCATAGTGGTCTGTTACAGGGGAGGTAATAAAGAATTACGAAATTAAGTGCACAATGGTCTGTTTTAGGGGAGGTAATAATAAATTAATTTATAAAGTGCATAATGGTCTGTTTCAGGGGAAGTAATTAAAGATGATGACATTAATAGCATTATTGCCTGTTATAGGGGAAGTAATAAAGAATGATGACATTAAGTGCATAATGGTCTGTTTCAGGGGAGGTTATAAAGAATGATGACATAATGTGCATCATGGGGGAAGGCATGCCAATCTATAGGGACCCATTCACGAAAGGCCGTCTAATCATTCGCTTTAAAGTAGTGTTCCCAAAACCCGGCGACATTGCACCGACAAAAATAGCTGAACTGGAAAAATGTTTACCACCACGTGAGGAAGTAATAATACCCGACGGAGCGGAAGAGCACTCGCTGACAGACTATGATCAAGAGTACGAGAGACGTAGACAGCGAGCCGGGGAGGCATATCGTGAGGATGATGAAGAGGGGCATGGCGGAGGCCAAAGGGTGCAGTGTGCATCGCATAAATGATGATCTACTGTGTAGACTATTTTTATGTTTTTTCAGGCATGTTTATCTGTTGTGAAAGACGTCCTTATTAAAATCCAGAAATAGACATTTAAACTTAAATGATGACGATTTGTTTCTTAATCAATAAATCTTATCAATTGAATTGGGTATCTAATATAAAAAAAATGTTAGACATCTACGGTTTGTCATACGTGTTTAATAATCCAAGCTCTGTTGATGTTAAAATATTTATACCACATTTTAAAAATGTTGTTATTGATACCTTTAAACAAGAGTGGTTTAGATCTGTTGAATATAGCTCTGTCTTAGATATGTACCGTGTATTTAAGCCTATGTTTGTTTACGAAAATTATTTAGATTTACTACCTAAATAACTAAGACACTACGTCACAAAGCTTCGAACTTCGAGTCTGCCACTTAGAATTCAAACTGGAAGATATGCTGGTCAAAATATACCTCGAAACGAACGTTATTGCCTTAGTTGTAACCAATTAGATGTCGAAGATGAGTTTCATTTTGTATGTAAATGCCCTTTGTATATTGATATTAGAAGAAATTACCTTAAGAAATGTTACTATGTTAGGCCTTCTGTTTATAAATTCCACCAATTGTTGAATACAACGAATAAATTTAAACTAATTAAATTAGCAAAATTTGTAAAAGATGCTATGATTTTAAGTAATAATATTTCTAATGTTGTTACCTAACTTCAAAAGTTATCCCTCATATTTAAAAGAATGTTTTACCTTGAATTTTCGTAACCGTATACGATGCTGCTTATGTTTATATTTTTACTATGTTTATTTCTGTGACATATTTGATTGTGAAATTTATAGTGTTTAGACGATGTACACTGTGCAAGTATGCATAAATATGTCTTGTCTTGTCTTTCTTAATCAATAAACATATATTTGTTACTAAATCAATAAACGGTATGCTTAATATAAATAAAATCTAATATATGAAGGGTTTTGAATAGGGTTTATTTTTTCTGTGGATATCAACAAAGTATGTATAAAGAAATGAATGCTAGAGTTCTATTTAGGGCCCAAGAAATGCCAAAAAAGCTCACACTCATACAGTAAATTTTTACTAAACCCTGTAGCATTTACTCGGATATGTCAACCAGAATAGAAACCTGCAAAGCATGCTACATAAGATTTTTAGTAGTGGTCTTTATATGGTATGTTTGCCTGTGATTGTTATTACAACATTTTTAAACCTTTTAAAGCCCCAGTCCTAATACACTTAAGAAAGGAAAACACTTTACAGAAACTGATTTGGATGAACATCTCACCAACTAAAAATAAAAAAAACGCATTGCAATCGTGCCAATAATAATTTGGTGAGTTATAATTGCACAGTTACTTAACTCGCAAGAGCGTGTCATCGCCTTTGGAGTATACAATGTAAAAAAATATATATATTTTATAAGCACCAAGCAATTTCTAAATAACATATTTAAAAGTATGTTGTCTTAAACAAAAGTGATTTTAATATGGGGTGCATGTAATTATTTTCAATTAACAAGGGTGTTAATTTTAATAGAACTGTATATATGGCACGCCTGAACCACAAAAATGAGAAAAACTAAGTTTAAGTTACTTAAACTAGGTTTTTCTCTACTTAAATTCAATTTAAGTTACTTAATTCGAATTAACGCTGCTTAAAATGAATTTAAGTAGTTTTTGTGGTTCCCGCGGCGTTAACGCTAATTAAAACACCGAAAATGCATTAACGGTGCTTAATGGTAATTTTCTTACTTAAGTTGAATTAATTCAACTTAACAAGGATTTTCTCTATCAATTGTACTATTTTCAATTAAGTTGCGTTAAAATAGGTTTTTCTACTTAAAATATGTTTTTAGTTACACGAATTCAACTTTAGTAAGGAATTTTACTTTAGTTGTAAAGTCGAATTGTTTTGATTGGTCAGTTAATGATCCGGAAGACCTTAGCCAATCAGAAACGTCGTAACAAACGTAAACAGGAAAGGATTTTCTTCTACCGCCATTTACAATTTTGCAATGGATCGGTTACAACGCACGCATTTACCTACAGCTGACAGTGTTCTTGAAAGAGTTTCAATAACACTCAGAGATGTACAGAGAGGCAAACAGAACGGCAACCTTGACGTTTCTGCAGCTCGCACCCAGATCGCCAGTCTTCTTACAAACTTGCAGAGACTTGAGAATGACCACACCGTCCCAGACTAAAACAAATTTTAGCTGACTTAAGATTCTAATCCAAATTTATAATATCTGTATTTTTTGCTCGTACCACATGGCAATCTTTTTCTTCCGACCTCGGGCATGAATTTATTAACAAACCTGACAACCAATCAAAACGCTTGTTTCATATGCTTATTTTCGGACGCGAGTTTTAACTTAACGATAATTAATAATTCAACTTAAGTAAAAAATTTATTACTTAAGTAATAATTAAATACAATTAACGATGCGAAAGCACTTAAATTAATTTTAAGCAGCGTTAAATGCAATTTAAGTAACTTAACGGTAATAAAAATCAATTTTTGTTGTTCGGGCGCACTTAACGAGTTAAACTAAGTTTTTCTCTGCTTAATTCATTTTTCTCACATAAATAGAAAATAACTCTTCTTAACTACTTAATGCATTTAGTAGCGTTAATTCGAATTAAGTTACTTAAATTGAGTTTAAGTAGTGAAAAACTAAGTTTAAGTTACTTAAACTTAGTTTTTCTCTTTTTTGTGGTTCAGGCGTGCCATATGTATATATGTATATTTGTGTTTATACGTTTGTTGGCTTACTGGTTAAATGGAACAATGTTTCTGTGAATTGAAGACTCTTTGAATAGAAAAAAATGAACGTTAATATTTTTTTCTGAACTTATTTAGTACGTATGTCTGGAGTGAAATGTATATTAATATGTTATACCGGTATGATAAATGATCAAAGTACTTGCACTTGCATAAATTTTAACACTGAAATAAACATTTGTTTTTTTTTTGGATAAAACTGATTTTCACAAAAATGCTGAAAAAAAATGCTTAACAAAGGATAAATGCAAGTTGACTGGGAGGTCACTGTAAAGCGGGAAGGTCTTGACGTATATTTCATATATTACTACACATTTTCCAATCAGATCAAGTTTTATGAGATTCCCATTGTTGGTTTCAATCTTTAACATTTAATGTTAAAATAGGCATCCTTCTTAAGTTATATAACCATCATCCACATTTCTTTGTTTGAAATGATTATAAATTGAACTTTAGGAGTTTTCTTCACACACAACATTTTACGTACATCATTTGCCAATTTGAGGTCTTAAGTTTGGTAATACATTAGAACTGAGCCCATTTTTACCAAACAATTCTTACGACTTAAGTGTAAAAATAGAGGATATTCTTGAAATTGGAATTATGAACAATTGCTATAATTTTCAGCCAAACTTGGCATTGACTGCCTCTATCTACATGTTTCTGGTGTAGAACATTATTTAAAGTACATTTTCACTAGTGGTAACCTGTATATATTCAAATGCTTGATGTATTTTTCTTGGTTCCAAGTCTATTCTTTATTTTTAAGTCTAAGAATGGATGGGTGGATACAATCTCTGCACTTCCTTCCCAACATTCCTTAAACAAGTCTGCAACTTTAAACAAAATAAGGTGTTGGATAAGCAAAATAAAATATGTTCACTTCTGTAATTAGTTTTTCAGCTGTAAAAAGAGAATGGTCAAAACACGATTTTGTATATTTTTTTGCTTCAAATTGTGTGAAGCGTAAACTGCATGGCCTTTTGTTGAAGTGAAGTATTAGACATACGATCATGAATTTAATTTACATATGTTACCAATGGTCTGGATGAGGTAACATTTTACCCCTTTGACAAATATTAGTTGGGGCATGTTTGTCTGATAAGAACAATTTTAAACACTTGTCACCTAAATTTAAAGTTTAACTTCAGTTTGTCAACTTTTGGCATTTCTTGTGTGTATTTTTATGTGTTAACATGTCCTTGTTTTTTTTTTGGACAATTTTGCTTTGTTTCAATTAAAACTTGAGTTGGTTTTTTTAATTAAGTTGTTGTGGGCATGATGTTTTACATAAGCATTTTAAACACTTCATCGCACTTTTCTCTGTAAATGATGGAGAAATACATTGCTTTAATAAATGTGTCTGATATCGTATGCTGTATGTTTTGGTTTCTTTTTTTGCGTATATTTATTTTTGTTATTAACAGATATTTCAGGGAAACTGTATCTTAAGCAAAATTGGGATTAACTTTATAAGACTCGTTGACAAAATCTACTACTACAAGTCAATGTATTTTTTATCAAAGTAATAATGCTTTGACAACTTTTTATCAGTCATCAAGCAATGGCTTCTGTTCTGATGGAATGATTCCAAGCTCTCGTGGTTTGAACATCAGGATACATAAAAAGATGTCTTTTAACCTATTAAATTCAAACAATTATGCAAAACATGATATGAAACAAAAAAAATCAACTGAATTAATGTAACTATTATTGTAAATAGGCTTAAGTAAGAAATTGCATTTATCTATAAAAAAAGTTATAATTTTATGTTAGAATATTTATAAACGTTCATTGATGTATTCACAATGTTCTATATATTCCTGTTACAACATAACACAATATCTTCAAACAGAATTTATTATTCAATTATGAACAGCTACATATCATTACTCTTCATTCATATTTTGGCGAATAAGATGAATCCAGGATGATTTTATCATATGAAAAATCTGAATCTATTTGGACATCAGATTGTTGAGGAATGTGCAAAGACACTTAACAATATAAATGAATTGTAGGCAAATTATTTTGGGCCACAGATATCCATTTGACAAACAGTAATACCAATGTTCTAGGTCAACACAAAATAAGTAAGTTTCCATTTATTTAAACAATCCCTTTTGGAGCAAACTTTAGGGCTATTTTCCAAGAGTAAAAGTAGTACTGAACTCACTTCCTATAGTTGCTTTCTAAATGTGTACTTTATATTTATCCTTCAAACCATCTCTCCATTCATAGTGGTTATGTTACATTTGTAAACATATTGATTACAAAAACTTATGTAGTCTATGTTCTTAAAACGTTGTAATTTTGACAAGCAGACTTCAGGTCAAGGCTCAACCGCGCAATATTTATAGAACACTTAGGCATTATTTGTAAATGGTCAATATGAAGGTTTCACTTCAAAGTTCAAGATTTATTTGACCAATACTAGACGTTATCTGTATGAATTGAAATTACTTGTTATCATTGAAATTTGGTTGAAAGAGTGAAATTGTTTCCTAAATACTAGTTCTTTTATTATACTTGTGTATTATGCATTGCTAAATGGGATTGTTGGGTGTCTGTTTTCGTAATATTTGTTCGCTTTCATAATATTTAACATATTCATTTTTCGTTTATATGCTCTAAGGTAATTTTTAGCACGGCTGTTTTCGGAGAAAACCCGAGGTATTGTCATAACCAGCTCGGTGTCCGGCGTCCGCAGTGCTAAAACCTTAACATTGGCTCTAAAATCAAAGTGCTTCCACCTATAACTTGGAAACTTCATATGTAGATGCACCTTGATGAGTTCTACACGCCCCACCAAATTTTGGATCCCTAGGTCAAAGATGAAGGTCACTGTGACCTCTAAAAAAATACATTCTGACAAGCTTTCATTTATTCAAAACTGCACCCGCTGCTCAGCGTTGGCACCCGTTATGCGGTTCTCTTGTTTAAACTTAAAATTCTTTTCGGTATAATCTTAAAAAATTGAAAATAGTATTACAGGTGTCTGTATTCTGTAATAGAGAGTGTAAAGAGGTCTCGCATTTCACGTTTTAAATAATTCAACATTGCTTGTTACATTCTTTTAAATAATGCTTAAAGTTGTATTATTATATTTTTCTTTTATATTCTTTAAAATAGTGTTTTAAGCATGTGTCTAACATATATTTTTTATATACTCTTTAATAATTATCAAAATAGTCTAACACATTGGAAATTCTTTTTTATATGCTTTACAATAATGTTTGTGTCCTCCATGTTTAATCTAAATTTCTCTTCTATGAGCTCGATTTGTTTAATTTTTTTTTACATTTCTCTATTTTATATTAATTCTGTATGATTAACATCGGACGTACGATCTTGCATATCTTTATATGCACTGAATGACAGCGATCTTGGACCTACGAATGCCATTTAAACCCCATATACTTCAAATATTAAATGTTTCATAAACATATATTTCATGCGAAAGAATTTCGCCTGTTTTAAATAAATCTTGTACATCTATTTGTGATATAATTGTAATAGTCAGGTATTTTAAAATGTGGCTCAGAAGTGGTTACTCATCATAGCTATATTAGTCTCGTCCTGGGGAAAGTGGACTTAATGCATGTGCGTAAATCCAGCTTAGCCTTTGCACTCAACACAGGCTAATGAAGGACGACACTTTCCGCCTAAACTAGATTTTCGTCAAGTAGTGACTTACATTAAACGAACAAATACATAAAAGCGGAAGGTGTCGTGCCTGATGCTAAATAAACATCCGCATGGTCGTGCTGTTTATTATGCGACAGTCACAAATTTGTTCATATACATGTAGTAGATCACAATTGTGTCTTAATACGGCAACAGCTGTTCTGAAATCAAATAGAAATATTAAGTTTTGGATAAAGGAGAAAAAAAAGAAACTTTCGTAGGCGTTTAATTATGAACATATTACGTTTCGTTTCTACTGCCGTTGCTCAGAATGCATCTAGTGCATTTGTAATAACGTCCTAATATACCTGCTACACAAATAAGAACAGTGTTGTCACAAATTAACATCACCTTTATTTACTTCAAATGCAAATGTTTGACTTCAATTAATACGTGTGTACATTTATGCAAAATATATATCGAGCCGAATACACCAAACGAAACCTTCGACGTATTTGTTTTACTATTCACAGAGTCATCCGTCCTGTAACGTTACAAGTGTTGTTTTTTTACGTTTCGCAGATAGTTTTCACTTATCACACTGTTTACAATTAACAGTGTGCTTCAACCATTCCTTTTACCATTTGACTATGCTTGTTCTAGGTAAAGCCTTTTTACGGAAAACATTTAAACGTATTATAATAACGCTCGAATGGTCATTGTCAGTTCAGACTTGTTCACAGATTGACACAATGATAATATTATTATGTTTTGTCACATATTTAAGAAATAAAGTACGCAGTTGTATATAGGAGAGCAAGTTACCAATAATGACAAGGACACGTGTTGAACATGCACTATTAAACCAAAGATCTTGGTTCGAAAACCGTTTGTGCTAAGTGTTTGTCCTTGTTTTCTTTGTATGTTTGTGCCATTATTCTAAGGCTCTTTAGTTCCAATGTTTATCTAGCAGATTGGGCAATCAATGCCAAACATTCAAAATGCCAAAATCTATTAACAAGTCTGTGAAATTCATTGTGAATAAGAACTAAACTTACCAATATTTTCAAGATTAACACTTCAAACGTCCAACATTTATCCATTGTGTCGTTGAAAAGAAAAACACGTAAACACTCCCGTCTGATATAAAAATGTGTGTATCGGCGTCAATTTCACAGGCAGCTGCTATGGCTTTCGGTCTGTCGCTGAAGTTTTTACTTGTGTAAACATTCTTGTTGCCGTTATTATCCAGGCTTATTTCCTCGACGTCATACGACGGTTTTATGATATGAACCTTGTCGTCAACGAAAATGTACACGTTATTGTCCGATTTGTATATGACGTCATTAATGTCTGAAGGTGCCTCTCCGTTGAAGTGCTCGTTCAAAGATTTCTTTTCAATGAAGATGTATGTTCGACCATTTTCATATTTGTGGACTTGATCATCCCCTAAAATGACAAGAAATAGAGGATATCAGTCATGTCAGTGTAAGATCGTTTGTTATTTCACCAATGGTCATAGAAAATATATTTTCGCCACGAGTGAAAATATTATTTTTATATGATCACGAGTGAAAGAAATAACAAACTATCTTACACTGACATGAAGTGTTTCTTTTATGCCCCTTTTTCAAGAAAATAATTAACAGCTGTTTCCCTTTGGCTGAAAAGTTACCCTTTCTCCCGTGGCGTGCATCAATATATTTCAGTACAAAAAATGACGTCATTTTTTGACGAAATGACGTCACTATTTCAGCAAATTTCTCTTGTTAAACTCTGTTACAATGTAAATAAACGGTGAAAAAAAAATCATAAAATAAAAAGAAAATGTGTTTGATTCGGTGGAATACCGAATTTAATTCACTCGAGATCTTAAAAATCTTGATATGATAATCTAAAAATAGAAAAGTAATTCCGAAAATTTGTTATTTTTACCGGTGAAAATAACAATTTGTTTATTTTCACTGTTGTTATTTCACTGCAGAAATGTCATGTTTTATCATTAGGTATAAAAGAAATGTTAAACATCTCCACGATATTATGCCACACATTTGCATGAACAAGCAATAGTTTTTAGCTCACCTGAGCACAACGTGCTCATGGTGAGCTTTTGTGATCGCTTTTTGTCCGTTGTGCGGCGTCAACATTTGCCTTGTTAACTCTCTAGAGGCCACATTTATTGTCCAATCTTCATGAAATTTGGTCAGACGATTGGTTTCAATGATATCTTGGATGAGTTTAAAAATGGTTACGTTTGCTTGAAAAACAAGGCTGCCAAGGGGCGGGGCATTTTTCCTTATATGGCTTTATATAGCTATAGTAAAATCTTGTTAACACTCTAGAGGCCACATTTATTGTCTGATCTTCATAAAACTTGGTCAGAAGATTCATCCTAATAATATCTTGGGCGACTTCGAAAATGATGCCATTTGGTTGAAAAACATAGCCGCCAGGGGGCGGGGCATTTTTCCTTATATGGCTATAGTAAAACCTTGTTTAAACTCTAGAGGCCACATTTATCGTCCAATCTTGATAAAATATGGTCAGAAGATTTGTCTTAATGCTATCTTGGATGAGTTCGAAAATGGTTACGTTTGCATGAAAAACATGGCCGCCAAGGGGCGGGGCATTTTTCCTTATATGGCTTTATAAGGCTATAGTAAAATCTTGTTAACACTCTAGAGACCACATTTATTGTCCAATCTTAATGAAACTTGGTCAGAAGATTCATCCTAATAATATCTTGGACGAGTTTAAAAATGATGCCGGTTGGTTGAAAAACATGCCCACCACGGGTGCGGGGCTATTTTCCTTATATGGCTTTAGTAAAACCTTGTTAACACCCTAGGTCACATTTATTTTCCGATCATCATGAAACTTGGTCGGAAGATTTGTCCCAATGATATCTTGGATGAGTTCGAAAATGGTTTTGGTTGCTTTAAAAACATGGCCACAAGGGGCGGGGCATTTTTCATTATATGGCTATATATGGCTATAGTAAAACCTTGTTAATACTCTAGAGGCCACATTAATTGTCCAGTCTTCATGAAATTTGGTCAGAAGATTTGTCTCAATGATATCTTGAATGAGTTCGAAAAAAATTTTGTTTGCTTGAAAAAAATGGCTTCCAAGGGGCGGGACATTTTTCCTTATATGGCTATAGTAAAATCTTGTTAACCCTATAGAGGCCACATTTACGGTCCGATCTTTATGAAACTTGGTCAGAAGATTCATCCCGATAATATCTTGGACGAGTTCAAAAATGATGCCGGTTGGTTTTTAAACATGGCTGCCAGGGGGCGGGGTATTTTTCCTTATATGGCTATAGTAAAACTTTGTTAACACTCTAGAGGCCACATTTATTTTCCGATCTTCGTGAAACTTGGTCAGACGATTTGTCCCAATAATATCTTGTTATCTCAGGTGAGCGACTTTGGGCCTTTCAGGCCCTCTTGTTTACATATCAACGCCGCGCAATAATGTTAATAACTTAATAAATATCTTTACTTAAAAATAAATGTTATTACCAATTAATTATCACTGCAATTCAATAAAAAAATCACTATGTAAATATCATCACTGCGCATTAATGGTAATCACTTAAATAATAATATCATCACTGTAATAATAACGCTCACTTAAAACATATCGTCATTGTAAAATAATAACAATCACTTAATGATTATCGCCAATGGAAAAATTGGAAAATAATAGCAACCACTGAATAAATATCATCACCGCAGAACCATAATAATCAGTGAATATATATCATCACAGCGAAATATTGGTAATTACTAAATTAATATAATCACTGCGAAATAATGGTAATAACTTAATAAATGTATCACTGCGAAATAATGGTAGCTACGAAATACATATCATCACTGCGAAATAATGGTATTTACTTTATAAATATTATCACCGTAAACTATTAAATTGCGAATTACTTATGAACACTGGAAAAGAATATCAATCGTGAATAAATATTAATGCAGAGCAGTAATATTCAGTTAATACATATATATATTTCGCAGTGATGATATATATATATATATATATATATCATCACTGCGAAATAATGGTTATTACCAATAACTTAGCATCATTGCAAAAGAATAACAATCAACGAATAAAAGTCAACACTGCAAAATAATGGCAATCACTGAATATATATCATTAATGCAAAAAATAAATAAGAATAGAACCAACTGAAGAAACATCTTTCGTGTGAATTAATAGCAATTACTGAATGCAATATAATAACAATCCCCGAATAAATGTAATCACAATATAAAATAATTATAAATAAACAAATAACGTCACTTCAAAATAATAAAAATTGCATTGAATGGGTATCGTTATTGCAAAATAATAAAATTCACTGATTAAATATCGTCATAGCGAAGTTATGACAATTACCACATAAATAACATCACCGTACTTAAAGAATAACAATCACTGTATTATTGTCATTACTTCAAAATAATAACAATCAGTCAATAAAAATATATCATCATAGCGAAATAATGGTAATACTGAATTAATATCATTACTACAAATAATGCATGTATAAATGTTAAATTTGTGCAGATATCCAAATAAATATAAAAGATATTTGTATTCGTTCGATCTGCTACCTAGGAGAGCTTACGGTATACACTTTGACAGCGATTTTTGTGAACAGAACAGAACAAACAGGTCTCGTTACATACGTTCGACGTGAGGCATTAGACACAAATCCCTGACGTGCCATTAACAGGCAGATACGAGCAATATAGCCTTAAGGTAGCATTTAGATAAAGGGCCCAGTACCTTACCTGTTATCAAATACACAAAGGTGGTGTCCGCATAAGCTGCTATCACATTCTCCAATGTCATTGGAAATAATGACTTGACAGTTTCCGTTGAAAGTGAACCAGAAGTTAGGTGAGAATACGATGCATACGTGAACACATCAGATGACGAAAACAATCGCACGGATCCAGATTGGCAGAGGAATGCTTCCGGAACGCAAGCGCGGACGGAAGTGATCGTGGTTGGTTCTACGGGCATCGTATTCATTGTTGCAAAGAAGTTTGAAACGGCAGGTCCTAGTGAATTCGAAACTGTCATTAAATGTGTTGCTGTTGAAGTTTGTTGTGTTGTCGTAATTGTTGTTGACGTTTGCGGTTGTGTTGTAATTGTTGTTGAAGCGTGTAGTGTTGACATAGTTGTTGTTGAAGTTTGTGGTGTTGTCGTAGTTGTTGTTGAAGTTTGTGGTGTTGGCATAGTTGTTGTTGAAGTTTGTGGTGTTGACATAGTTGTTGTTGAAGTTTGTGGTGTTGACATAGTTGTTGTTGAAGTTTGTGGTGTTGACATAGTTGTTGTTGAAGTTTGTGGTGTTGTCGTAGTTGATGCTGCAGTGTGTGGTGTTGTCGTTCTTGGTGTAAATAATTGCGGGTTCGTCGTTGATGTTGTATAAGTTTCCAGTGAACTCATTGAGGCTTTCGAGGTTTGCAGTGTTGTTGTAGTTGTTGTTGAGAGCTGCATTGCAGTGGCAGCTGACAAGGGTGGAGATACCGTTATCTTTGATGTTGTTGTAATTGTTGTTGACATTGACATCGTTTTAGATGTAAAAGCTCGCAGTTGCTCCTAAAACCAACATCAATGTGTAAACACATAGGCCTTCTTGAATACATAAATAGACGCATAATCAATTTTAAAATACATGTTCGTAATTTCTATCTAAAGGCGAGAATGAAAATAAAAAAAAGTTATTTTTATTCTAAACGTAAATAAAAATTCTTACGCGTATTGTAATTATACTTGCTGTAAATCTTGTTTGTAAAAGTTAACATTCCAATAATTGAGTGTTTTAGTGAATCTTCTTGCCTGAAATTCTTGAGTACATTGGCCATGTATATAAACTGAAGCCCCTGGTTTCGTTTCCAAACTCATTCCTTGGAGGTCATCGGAAGTAACGCATGCGCACTGGCGATTATGTTTGACGAAGTTAAATCCGCAGTCATTCGCTCCTGTCAAACAAGCTTTTGAACATTCGATCACACTCCGTTTTTGTAGCAGAGCACCACCAGTTCTTATGACGTAATCAGTTTTAACTTGGACGAAATTGTCGCTAGTGATAATTGATCCCAACACCGTTTTCAATATCACAAAACAATAATACTGCAAGCACTTCATGGCTCGTGTTTTGGATTCAACATTGATCATAAATTGCACGAGACTCAAATTGCACTAAATTTTCAATTGATGTAAAGTATTGTTTAACAACATGTATCCTGCGTGGATGAGCTCTTTAATAAAATCCTTTTAAAATCACATATACCCATGTTATGGAAAACAAAACGTTTGAATGTAATATAGTTGTCACAGTTTTCTGATAGTGACTGCGAACTCTCATTTAAAGTGGTTCTTTAATTTAGAACAATAAATCGTCTGTTGACTTCTATTTATTAGTTGCAATGTGTTCAATATTAAAATAAACCACATACACACTTATATGTCTGAATTTGTTATTTGTAATAGTTATTAAACATTCTAAATGTGAACGAGTTACGGAAATGTTTTCCAGTGCTCAAATTCAAAATCTAAAACTCGTTTGTTTCATACCTTTGAAATCAATGACCCGATTAACCAAATAAAATGTATTTTATTATTAACTTGTAATTATACAATACACAACTTGCCAACCAAAGGCAACACACCGCAATTTAAACATGAACAATTTCAGGATGGGTAGGTAATCAGAGCCGTCAATTAAACATAAGTACTTGTTTCTTTTTTGTTTTCCGTCTTCATGCGCTTTGAGTTTGAATGTCATTTTTACTGAATATACCACTTTGAAACGATTTTTATTTGAATTTCAAATGAATTAATACCGTTATTAATTACCATGATGTAATTATAGAAAACACTTTCAATAAATATGTAAAGACACGAGTTTTTAGTGTTTCCAAATAAAAACAATATACGTGTTTGTTTTTGAGAAATACATGAAAATGATAATTATTTTCATTTATAAACAATAAAAAGGCATGCTGTCATAATATTTTGTTTTGTCAACACTGATATTGTAAAAATTCAGACATAAACCTTTCATGGGATTAAGGACATGCTTGAACACTGTTTTATTGCTAGTCCGCTATACCAGTGTTCATAAACGTTTGCTAAACATGTCATCCGCATTCCAATTATTTTATTTTAAATATTTCCATTATTTAATAATCGCCACCAATTATAATATTTTCAAAATTACTTCGAATCTTTCTGCACAGTCATCACCGCGTAAAATCTTTTTTTCAAGTCAATTTGAATTACAGTTGTGCATGTCATTTGCTCAACCCAGTATTGCGAGTCTATGCGCGGAAACAAACGCTGTTTTTTCCCCAGTAGCTATTCCAAACCTTCTTTTGTAGCCACTTTTGGCCGCACCAGATGGAAAATGCTAGTTACAGTTATATCCATGTCTGCATTTGCAGAATGTTGTAAAATAAATCCACCTGTTTTATTAATAAGTTTCGTTAAGAGCGAATATCAAAATAAATGCAATACTTCCATATACGTAAAACATACTAACATAATCTTGTTTTTTTGCTTAATAGTGACAAATCATCAACGCAAAGTATAAAACGTTCAATTTTTCATTTTCTTGCTTGAATGTTTCTATTCTTATTCACATGTGATGTTTGAACATCGCAAACAAAACCGTCATTTCACAATATGTCTGCCTCACTGAGTACTCACGATGCGTGCTATACCCTCCGTCGGTCTTTGCAACCAGGCCGCAGATATACAATGTCCTCTATACACAAATCAGGATTCTACAAACGACAATATTGGCGTTTTGCTTCTTTTCCTTTCGCGCCTCATTTAACACCACAGCACAGAACGCACATTAACATGGAATACAGCGTCATGGATTTATTGGCTTGTACGATGCAGAAGGTTAAACACGAGTAACTACTATAAGAGAGAAGCCCTAAGAATATTGACCTCATTTATTATTGCTTTTATCATTTCTAAATGAGCAAAAGCAAAACAAAAGAAGCATTATCACGTAGTTTGACTTTGCAGAATGGTGAAAGAAAACTGCATTTAATAATACATTAAGACATATCTTCAAATTGTATTATTCTGAAAAATATTTGGATATCCACAATAAAATTAACAGTTGATTTAAGTTTTTAAAATAATTAACACGATTTTGTTAAAGACAACGACAGGTCACCAATATATTCATATTTTTTTTTGTTAAAAACAGTGGTGGTAAATTTTTTCGAAAGGAAAGTCGACCCTTTTCACATATCTAGAAGTAAATTGTATGCAAGTTTCCAAGGACATACATGTATTTGTATTATTTGTATTAATATCGTTATGAAACACCCATAATTTTCATAGGTTGTAATTAATGATATAATCACCCTTAATCTACCATTTTCATTGATTTTAACCAGCCACTAAACAAACCGATTGTATTTAATAGGTTAAAATAACTTAATTAATTTCAAATGAATTTGTTGCTTGGGTTTATTATTTGCGCGTGCTACCGCCAAACAAAATATGATTTTTATATAAAAAAAACATACATCCTTACTAGAAAACAACGACCTGAATATCAGTGATTTGCCTTGTGCAAAAATTGCTACGAAAATGTTTAAAATATTTCAAAATACCAAACTATATGTTTTGCTATGGTTTAAAAAAAAGAGTAGTTTTTCAGCATTTGATATTCACGGCACTACATGATTGGCGAACAATGGTGCTTGCAGACAAATGTTAAATTTTACCACTTACATAGGCATCATTTCAAACCTAATTTTGAATTAGACTTAGTCATTATTTCACGACTATTTAATTGTTTAGATATAAAAACAATCATGTGCACAAGTATGCTTGTTAAATTGGAATTAAACCATTTATCCGCGTTTTTTCAGTTAACATATTTGGCCAACAATAGTGACCTCAGTACGTTCTTCTTTAAATATATATAATTGCATCCCCACAACATTCGTTTGTGTTATCATTATCTTTAACAAGATGAAACTTCAAACAAAACATTAAACACATTCGTTATTTAATACCACACCGGTAATTGTCAGTCATGATCGTAAACTGCCTTTACAATTATCCACCCTTAATCGCCATAAAATCTTTCTGTATTGTAATATAAAAGTCGTCTACAAGTTAATGAGTATTTGTGTACTTTTATACAGGTATGTCATAGCACTATTTGTTAGCATAGAAGTTCAGACCAGTGTATGCAAATGGGTCGTTTACTCTGGAATCACATTTTATACGTAATGAGTAAAGCATCTGCTATGATACGTGCTGTTGTGTGCGTTAAATGCCATATAACCGTTTTATTTGCACACTTTAAAAGGAGATTAAATATTATTTACACATATTACAAAGGCTGTATACAGGTAATTTTTCGTTCGATTTGACAATTATATCGAGTTTTTATCAACACATACTTATGAACAAACTCTTATTATATTATTCAATCAAATTGAAGAGTCTCCACCGTTTTTATATTTACCGTTTCGAGCCGGTTACCTCAGATTGTGCATGTGTACTAATGTATTGCAAGCATTGTCACGTATTGTACAAACTATTGATTACTCGCCTTGGAATTAATAAACGTGTATGATAACACGAATTTGTCCGCTGATAATGTTTTTGGAGTTTCATTTTTACTATATGGTGCTATAACTAATATAACGCTTATATTTGTATGTGTATTTGTAACTAACTTTTTAATTGCGAGTGGCATTTTGTACGTTATTAAACTTTTTTTTTTAAGAATGCCCCATCCGCTTCTGTATTAAGTGTTTTAACAGTTTCATCAGTAAATGTTTGATATTTGCGAATTTATCATTTTATTGAAATTTTCGTGCAATTCAATTCCATGCATGAATTATTAAAATATATCAGTCGAGGGCATAATAACCATTGACTGTTAAATACCGTTTTCCATATAACAGCAGTTTTCGTTTAAGATAGTTCAAATTACATTTTGGTTGTTTGATATTTGTTCTATCTTACTTAGTCAGTCATTGACATATAAACCATGATATGTCATTTTGGTCGAATGGAATCATATATTAAATTGTTAAATATCCGATTACTTCGTATTTGTTGAACCTCCAACAAACATGCGAACCTCATTTTGTTCCTCGGAACGTTCAATGAATTTAAAATACATTAATTACATATATTTTAGTGCGTGTATCTCGCGGCTTAACAATGCGGTTAAATCAATTAAACACGTATTTTCCATTAGTGGATGCGTCAATCTTTTCATTAATTGAAGTTTATTGTCGACCAACTCACAGACTACAATCTTGTGAACTTCAATTGCGTTAAATATGGATGTGACGTTTTGTCATGGACAGTAGCTGGTAAAAATCTAGATCGAAATCAAATCAAATTCAATTTAAAAAAAAGAAGTCCATACACTGGCTAGTGATACATTAATTGGGATTTAATTCTCCAATACATTTTCAATGGAATTTTAGTACATACAGGGATAGCTCGCTAGTATAAATGGCTCTGATCATCTAATTACCCCTTTAACGACTCATGCACTCCGCATCTGAAGCATCCCCGGTGTTGTTACACCGGATAACACGACGATTACACGAGGATTAAATTGTTAACTGATAAAATCCCCCAGTTAAAGCGGATGGGAAAGGTTGTGCTCATTCTCGTTAATTGTATTTTATGCTCTCTTTGGTTGTTACTGTTACAACATCACAGCCCTTATCAGAAACAACATTCCTGGGTACCGGTATGTATTCATTAACCCATTCTTAGATTTAAGAATAATAGACTTAGAACCAGGAAAAATATGTAAAGTCTTAAAATATATTCCAGCTAAAAATTGTGCATGCATCGTAAATACATTGTTTTCAATTAAGAAATAATTATTGAAAGGTATTTAATTTCGCATTGCATCAATCAATATTATATTATTAGAACAAAACAATATGTTTATTGTTAGACTTCCGTCAAAAAATTGGTTGGTGAATATCGGACCAGACAGCCTAGTGAAAAGTTTAACGATCTTATCTAGACAATTAAGTTCAATATGAATGAATAAAACGAAATGAATACTTTTAGAACAGATAAATGATTAAAATTGTTCTAGAATCTTCTATTCAAATTACATTTCATGTCGGGGTAATTAGGTACTAATATGAAATATAATCATGTGGATGACATTTTGCGCTATTAAATATATTCAAAGCTCAAAAGTATTTTGATAACAAAACAATACAATGTATTTATACTCCGACTAACCATGCATTTGTCTGTCGCGATTTCATTTAAATTAGGCAAGTCCTTATTTTTATGGAAACCACACGAATGGTATTTGATTTATCAGTTAAGCAGAAAATAAATCTACATATATTTACAAGATTCATTAGACAATTATTGTCGTTCAATTTGCAAAGATAAAACGATTTCAATCGATTTTGTGGAATGAAGCAGAACAATTTAAATCGGCTTGGATGATGTAAGTTTATTTAAACATATTTTGGCATTACAGTACGTTTTGTAAATAAACCACCATGTTGCTAGGAAGGGCTTGACTTCGAGTCGTCTTTTCCTGTTCGGTTATGGTATTGGTTTACAATAACGAATAACATGTGTCATTAACAAGATGTCGTTAAAATGTCACCGAATAATGTTTACTCCTTGTTAAGCTTTCAGCTGTAGATCGCATGGTTTGATTATTGCTGGAAATGTCAACAATCATATCCACACGACAGTAATGTACCAGTATATTGTAAATAGCATATCATATAAGTGATGAACTACACGTATAATTTACCTTATGTTATATATCTGTTTTTGTTTACAAAAACAAACAGGGATTTTAGTTACTTACAAGATATCAACTTTATGTGTTCACTGATATTTTAAAATTGCATGTTAATTCTAAATAATAGCAACGCATACGAATTTTTCGACACAGAACATGTTTCACTCTTTCCTGATATATTTCGCCTTATTATGCTTTTTTAAAGTTAGTTTTTACAAATTGGCTATATTTTCCTTATGTAACACAACAAAAAAGTATATTGACCTAAAAAGCAACAACAACGAATAAACATAAAATCAGTTGTTGGATAATAACTATTCTAATTTAAATGATATCACGAAAGAAAAAAACTTCGTGGTGTCGGAGTATAAATAAATTGCATTATTTTGGTATTAAAATACGTTTGAGCTTTGAATATATTTACAGTGAAACTTGTTCTGTGTCAATTTACTTTTATTCCTACTGGATACGCAACAGAATACAAGTTTTTTATTAAAGCATCTGACATAAATGGTTCGCAAATTCGCCTTTATACATTTTGCCGACATTTAAAGTCTGTTAAGTGTCAGTTAAGTGTTTAATTACTCCTTTATTGATGTTTTTGCACTTCCGTCACTTTTCATAAAACAGTGTCATTCAGTTTGAACAAAAATAACCCATTCAGTTAAGAGGATGGTTAATACGTGTTTAAAAGACAATTAGGATTAATGAATAGTTAAGTTGATTTTTCCGGGCAATGGGTTTCCTCAAAGTTACATACAATTTCAGGCCAAAATATTTATATATGTTTTATTTAATGAATCTAACAAGAATACAGTTTCGTCGATTTCTGGTTATTTATTATTACATGACAATTATGCGACTTTTTTATATTAATAGTAACGGGAAAACAATGGTCATGTTTGTAATGCTTGCTTCATTGAAAATACATAAGTGTCAACGGTAAAAATTCGATATATCATAAAACATGGTGATTTAACGGATCACAAAGGTTATCAACAAACAGTATAACCGCCATGACCTGTTAAATATGTTTTAAATGTAAGCGCGTTTATTGTGTTGATACATTTACATTGTCATGCTTGAAGTGATTATTGCTTTACACAAATGTGTTCTTAATATTTCTGTGCTGTGCCAAGTGGGCGTTTTCGAGCTCCTAAAAATCGGTTAAACGCCCCGCTATTGTTGACTGTGACAGTTAAACGGCGGTGATCGAACGATTATATTGTATGCTTTTTGATGCATGTTTATTTATTGTTTTGATGTTTGGTATTTTTGTATTGCCTCAGATTTATTGAACATTTTCCACTTACCCTAAATAAAAGACCTCATGATATATTAAGATTATTCTTTTTTCCTGATGCAGCAGTTTCAGGATTTACATAATAAGTATAATTGGATCAGCAACTGGAATGGCTGTGAAATGCAAGTTGCTAAATAATCGTCCGTATTTTTGAGGAGAATTTTATTTGTTTTCGATTGAAATTTACAATACTTTTTGCAACTGACTCAAAACATGGTAAACGTTTTAAGATAGTCTTTTTAAATAAAAAATGAATGTCTGTTCTGATACTAAAATATTATAATTAAGGATTGAGCCACAATTAATTCTTAAATGGTGCTTCTGGGGTAAGCTTATTTAGGTAGACTACTTTTCTTAAGGATATAATGTATCACCAGCGTTAATTGCTAACGTGTTGTATTTCACTCGTATTTCTTCCATAAAACTATTGCAACGAAAGCGGATATTGTACCATCGCATTTTTATAACAACACACCCACCCAATAATTGACTGCGCCCATCAGTGTCAAAACCTTTATTTTCCACTTAAAACGTGCCATACTTGTGCTGACATTTTATTTAAGATATTAAATCATGATCGAAATGTGCGAAATGCAAGACTAATTTTTTGCCGATTTGAAAAGTACATTTTCAGATACACAAACATATAGTATTATTTGAAAAACGAAACATATGTAAAGAAGTTATAAACTCAGTGATATATTTCAGCCGAACCTCAGACTCTAATCCAAACAATTCTAAACATTATGGTATTGTTGCTCATTTAAAACGTTACAAATCCATAATTCATTATAATATTTGAATAACCTGATTTATATTTTAAAAAATCGTTCTTTGCTTTCATGAACGTAGAATGATTTAATATTATTGATGTCCTTTAAACAAACTCTTACAAAATAATTTTTAACGGTATTCAAAATGATACATGCAGAGCCAATTCGATCCGTTTTCAAATGCATATATTACTTGAGGCATGGACTAACTTAGCTCTCATAAACATATGAGAGCGGTAAAACGACGACCTTAATGTTATTTTTGTAACTTTTACGGAAAGAACACATGAATGCATATGGAATTTTAATAGTCACATAGTCGATTCTTTATATATATTTATATACAAAGACGTTGGGTGTTCATATTTGTATTCAACTTGTTAATGGTATCGGTTACCTACAAATCATACAGATTGTAATTACATGTTTTACAAACTACGAAATATGTACACAAGTTTTCATACTATCCAAATAATATGCAATTGTTCTACAATACAATTGATACAGCTATACAAGCTTATACATAACACGACATTGTTTTACAATACAATTGATACAGCTATACAAGCCGATACATAACACGACATTGTTCTACAATACAATTGATACAGCTATACAAGCTTATACATAACACGACATTGTTCTACAATACAATTGATACAGCTATACAAGCTAATACATAACACGACATTGGTGTCCGTGATTCTGGTTTATGGGATATCCGTTTCCGCGCAAGTTAGATAAACACACTAAATCGCAGGAATACACAAACAATCATTCAGTTAAACCGTCAGGGAGAATCAATAAACAAAGTGAGTGGTGGTGATTTGTTAACACAAACGTGTGCTATTAATTTGCATCTCAATGTCTTTCTGGAATAATTAGTGCCGATTATTGAACACCGCGTATCGTTTTCACAAAATTCTTGATGTCGTGTTCTGAATCATGTAAAGGGATCAAAGCCTTCAACCAAGACCTTTTTAGTTCTCTCTGTTTAATATTGGATAACATTGGGATGAAGCGAGGTTTGTCGTCATTATTTTGTGCATACAAATTGTCAACTTTAACTGTTTCACCGTTTTGCAAGTGTATGCTGTCTGTTTGGGAATGAGGAGTTTCAAGAAATAATATCCATCTGTACGTAATCAAAACGTTCTCAATGTAACTTAATTTTCCCTCACCCAAACCAACATCCGCAGACACATCTACTAACTGCTTGTCATTTGATCCAAGCTCCCGTTCTATCTTCTCCTTGATTGTTCTGGCTATGTTTTCATCGTCCGTCGCATGTAAAATGAAAACTCCGTCGTTTACACCTTAGTAAAAAGAAAAAAGAAAAATCTTAAAAAATGGTTAAATAAAATATGGAGTGTAACATTAATATTTGGATTGTAAATCATTATTTCGTAAAACACTAAATATACAATATAAAGAAGTGAAACTCCAGCTGCTGGAGCAGTATTGAATTCTCATTAAAAACAATTTGTTGGTCCTTTATTTAAGGCAAGTGACCGATTGCCCAAACAGTACAAAACAGCACAATACAGCACAATACAAACCAACATAAACACAAAATATGAATAAAGCTGGAGTCACCGCCTTGGAACGGTCAATGCAAAGCATTGGGGGTTTAAACCGGTTATAGAGCGCTCAACCTCACACTTGGCGCAGCAATATTCATAATACATTTGAGTGTAAATAAAATTTAACGTCATAGCATTGTAACTCAAATTAAACAATAATAAAAGGGAATTAAAACGCATTCGATTTAATTACAATTTACTCAATGGTATTGAAGATACCAGAGCAACAGAGTTACAACTTTTTGACGAACGATAAAATGAAACTACAAACAAGTGTCAACTACATTCCTTCTTTATAGAAAAAGATTTAAGAATATAGCGTCATTAAGTTAATATTTCAGATAATCATCGCACAAATACAGGAAGAAGCAGCAATAATGGGTGCAAAAATTCCATATTACATTGCTTGGTTGTTTATGTGACTGCTAAAATTAAATTAATAATAATAAATAAAAAAAGAAACGCCTATCAGAGAGGAAATACAAATAAAATTGAACGTTATAAACCCAATGACCTATGCATGTAGCTAATAACTGGAAAGTTGATCGTATGACAGGCGTTTTCATCTTTGTATATTATATATATATATATATATATATATATCAATATTTCATCATTATAAAAATACGACGGTTTTATTATATGTTTATATGAGACACTGACAATTGTTGCTTCTTTGTCTCTGTAAACTACAGATGTTATAAATATTTAATTGTTGTTTTAATTAGGAAACTTAATCAGAGCGCGAGTTTTCATTTCGTGTATTTCATTTTATTTCATGTATCTAAAGTGCTGACGTGTTATGCGCAATAAAAACTGTGGTAAAGGTCTTGTTTTTCATTTCTATTTAACAATATCAGTGTGCTGAGTTGAAATCTAAATATAAAATCACCGTTCGCTGCAAAGTAGCTGTTCTCTACTTTGTATATAAATAATAATATAATATATAAAGAAGATTATTGATCTATTGACTCCAAGTTTTTGAATAAGTCGTTCATATTTTAAGCATATCCGTAATAAAAGTAAAACAAGAAGGCCATGGTGGCCCTGGGTCGCTCACCTGAGTAGTATTAACGTTCAGCAAGGGTTGTTAACGTGTGTGTGTTTATGTTTAAAAAACAAACAAACAATTGTTACCTGTTGCGACAAAGCTATAATTTGGATAAAACTAATATGAGGACAGTTATTTAATAATGAGCACCGGCAAAAAAATGGAAGTACATTTTCCACAAATTGTTGTCGAGCATTGAGTTTGAGATCATAAGCATCTCACCATCTGTGCATGTTATAGGGGATGACTAGTTACAATTTGTTTTTGCAAAAACAGCTTTAGATGCTCAAAACAACTGTATTTGTTCAATAGATTGAGTGCTTATGAACTAGTTTTTGCATAATTAAATATAATATGTTGAATTGTTATCATATATCAAAGTCGGTTGTAAAGAAGTAAATGATTATGAGAATATTGTACAAAAAATTATTTTAAGGTACACATATCACTTGATCTTTCTTATAGTTAAAATGTGTGCAAATATAGAAGTAAGCACACACAAGACATTGGAAAATTTATCATATTAAGACAAGTGTTCCAACTATTTGTAATTTGAATGCACAAACATATGAAACATAAAAACATTATTTTTGAAAAAAAAACAGCTGCTAAAACAATGTTCCTTTTTAACCAAACAGTTTTTTGTTCTTCTTAAAAGATAAATTCTTGTTTTCTTACTACCAAAGTGTTCACATTTTTCACATATTTTTTTAATAACTGAAATAATTTTCAAACTCACCTTGCAATGATATTTCCAATTGAAACAACAATAAAACCTGTAACAATCAGAAATCTTTCATTATAACACACACACTACTGACTGACTGCAAACTGTAGGCCTAAAAAGTTTCAAGTTGTAGTCTATCTATGAATGGTGTCCATCTGCCATCAAGACAAAGATCTTTGATGGGAGTGCCCAGTTAATTAGGGCCACATTCCAGAGAGTGTCACACAATCATCACATGGCTATTTAAGGAGGCATCAATCAACACTATTGTGCTGCAACAGTGCAAGCACAGGTATAAATGAGTTTTTTTTAGAAAGTAGGATAAGTGAATGAAAGGTCAAACAAGATTAATATTAAACAATTCTTGTTGTTTTATTGGTTTTACCACTATGATGAATTTCTGCAAAAATAATGATAACAATCTGAAGTAATGGCAATAATTAATTTGAGTAATGCAATCATTATAATTAGATATTTGGGTTGTTAAATTGTTAATGTTTCTGAATCCATTAACAGTATCATCATTACCATCATAATCATCATCGTCATCATTGTGCACCAACATCCTCACTACAATTAATGTTAACATGGTTTTAATATAGTTATATTAGGGCAACTGCTGCTCCCCTGGCGGCCATATTTTGCAACGAACTGTAACCATTTTCGAACTCAGCCTAGCTGTCATAAGAACAATGTTCTGACCAAGTTTCATATTAACTGGACTTTAAATGTGAATTCTAAAGTGTTAACAATGTTTTACTATAACCATTTTAGGAAAACTGCCCCGGCCCCTGGCGGCCAAATTTTGCAACGGACTGGAACCATTTTCAAAGTCAACTGAGCGACCATTGAGAAAAATGTTATGAGAAAGTTTCATGAAGTTTTGACTACAAATATGACTTAAAGAGTGTTAAAAAAGTGTTAGTAAAGCCACATACGGAAAACTGCCCCGCCCCCTGGCGGCAATGTTTTTCAACGGACCAAAACAATTTTCAAACTCAGCCTAGCTATCATACGAATAAATGTTAAGACTAAGTTTCATGAAGATTTGACAATAAATGTGACCTCTAGAGTATTAAAAAGGTTTTACTATTATCAGATATGCAAAACTTCCCCCTCTATGGCGGTATTATTTTTCAACGGACCAGAACCTTTTTTTAAACTCAGCCTAGCTATCGGAAGAACAAATGTTCTGACCAAGTTTCATGAAGATTGGACTATAAATGTGACTCCTAGAGTGTTAACAAGGTTTTATTAAGCCATATAACGAAAACTACCCCGACCCTGGCGGCCATATTTTTCAACCGACCGGAACCATTTTCAAACTCAACTGAGCTATTATTACAAAAAATGCTGTGACAAAGTCTCATGAAGATTGGACTATAAATGTGACTTCTAGAATCTTAACAAGGTTTTTGTGATAGCCAGGTAACCAAAACTGCCCCGCACCCCGGAGGCCACGTCTTTCAATGAACTAGAACCATTTCATAAGTCAGCAAAGATATCAGTAGAACAAATGTTCTGACTAAGTCTCGTGGACATTGGATTGAAAATAAGAATTCTAGATTGTTAACACGGTTTTACTATAGCAATATAAGGAAAACTGACCCGCCCCTGGCGGCCATGTTTTTCAACTGACCGGAACAATTTTCGAACTCAGCTGAGATATTATTGTGACAAATGTTCTGACAAAGTTTCATGGAGATTTGACAATAAATGTGACTTTTAGAGTGTTAACAAGCTTTTACTTTAATTTTACCTAGTGAGCTAGTTTTTTTCCTCAAGTGACCCAATTTGGATCTCGACCAAGATATCATTTGGACAAATGTTCTGACCAAGTTTCATGAAGATCAGACAATAAATGTGGCCTCTAGAGTGTTAAGGCAAAATGTTGACGACGGACGACGCACGACGGACAAAAGGAGATCCCAAAAGCTCACCATGAGCACGTTGTGATCTGGTGAGCTAAAAACTGAACGAGTAGTCAACAGTTGCGCCGTTGGTGTTGTTTGTTGACACTAAGTTGTTCATTCAGTTGTCAATAGTTTCACGTAATCAGTATTGAAAGTAGGGAAACTAAACGAGTTTCCACCAGTTGTTCCATTTGCGATGTCGTTGTGTTGAGGTTTGTTGTGCATCACGCTCTTAAGATAAAAACAATTATCAGAATACAAATGCCGTGTAAGTCGTCCACTTTACAGTTCATTAAAAACATAGTTAAGTTCGATATGCATCACACCCATTTATTAATGTACCTATTAACATGTCTTAATACTTGATAAAATGACAAAAGCCTAATGGTTTTATATATGACTTGAAGAGCTATGCAGTTTGCAATTTTAGATTTATGACTTATGTATTTTTCGAAATTAGTTTATAGTACGAATATTTTGATTTTGACAGCAGTTTTCAGTTTTAATCTCTGCAACAATGCTGAAATGATGTCCCCACAAGCACATTGGCGGATGGGCAGAACAAACTTCATTAAAAGTCAGAGAATTAAATTGATTTTATAAGTATTGCTTAAAAGGACGCCTTGTCGTTTTCAGTACCGGTAATTATATTTATAACAAACGCGCGGTTACACTTTACTGAAAAAATACTTATTTGTTTTTAAAGATCATGATACGTATAGAAAACTCTCACGAATGAGCGGGCTCTCCACTTAATCCCATTAAAATGGTGAAATATGTTAAAAGACATCATTAAAAATGTTAACTGGGTCGCACTTTATTCTCCTAACACAGATCTTAAAAAGTCACGTGGAATAGGCACCGTGAAAATAAGAGCAGCTCAGTTTGTGATTTGTAATGCTACAGTACAGTTATTTATTATGTGCATGCGCACATGTTTATTTATACCGAATTCACGACTACCACATTTTTTTCCGCCGCGAAATATGCTACCGTGATACTTGTTATATTTACACAAAATATGAAGTCCCCACACTGATCCGACATTTTTCTAACCGTTCAAACCTTGTTATTTCCTCTATATAAAATATAATTATTTTATGTAACATTTATTAAAATAAATGTCTGTTATTACAAAACAAAGTTGATAAAACACTAAGTATGTACCGATACATAATACATGATAATTTGTTTGGTCAATCGGTTAAATCGGTAGGTATTATTGTCTTTTGTTGTGTCATCAATGTACATATACTGCTTCGTATAAAATAATCTCATTATTCGGCAATTATAAAATATATTCGACAAACGAGATATATAAACCTCCGAACGTTAAAAAGCCTAAATGACTTTTTGCATTATTCGTTTGCTATCAGTTCAGTCGTAAAGAAAGCATTCCCCATGACAATTTTGTCAAATATATGTTCCCTGTTAACACCATAAGCAGGTTATAGCACCATTAATGTTTTGAACATGGAAAATACATTATTTTAAATAAAAAGCGTTTATTTTATAAGTTTTATTATAGTAAAGTTTATTCTATAAGTTTTATTAAAGTGAATATTGTTAAATAACAACATGAGCTGCTTGACATAAAGTTTTCAGTATACCGTCTGATAAACTCAACATGTAAACTGAATTCCTTATATTTATTCGGGTTTAGATATGTTGATTACAAAAGGTACTTTTCTCCAAATTCTGTGCAGAGTTGTGAAATTTAATCCGTTAACTATCATAACCGGCAATAGTTGGTTCACTCCAACTTTTTCAAAAATCTGAAAGTGCCAACATTTTTAAAAATATTCACTATAAGAAAACACAAGAGTCGAGCAATTGTACAAATTTTAATTGCTTTAGGCCTTTTTAATTTGCTTATTAACTCGGTTAAAATGAAATATCGATCAATCCGACGGAATGGATTTTTTTTCAGTATCAACACAATCATTTCACATTCAAAAACGAAAATAAAATTATGTAATGCCAAACACAGAGTAGTAAAGCTCATGTTTGAAACATGATTTTATATTTATATTTTCTATATTTGTATGTAGCTTGATGTCATATGAAAGGAAGTTTTTAATACTGTTATATTAAATTGTTCCAAAGTTGGAATAATACATTATTTTCTTCATATTTAAGGATGAAGTTCATTGGAAAAAATAAAACTAAATAATAATATTAACTAAAAAAAATATAAACCTATATATTTTAGCCATACATACTGAGCATTGAGAGTGTATTATCTACACAGAATCACAAAACAGTTACTGTTTAATGCGTTTGTTTTATAACTTTTCTGCGAAAATGATTATATTTTACAATTGAATTTATTAATCAGGCCAAGACTTATTTATACGTGCATATGCACATGCATTCGTACTTCAAATAATACTGTAACGTTAGCTCGATGCCTATGCTAGTATGAATATTGTGATGACGTGATTTGCTTGTTGTTAATATTGTTAACATGTAATCTGGCATAACACAGTAATATGATATAGCATGTGTTTTCATTATTTTACTTCATCAGTTCGTTTTAAAAGAAATTAAATATACAAAACCCATTAACGCTCAAAATCAACGAATATTTCGTACAACATTTCGAAAAATAAAATTAATACAAAAAATCATTATTTTTATAACAATATCCAAAATTTCAACACTAGTTGTGGTCTGGTTTCATAGATTTAACAAGATACACAATACTTTTTTTTGCGGGACAATATATTCAATACATGTTCATGTACCAAGCTAGTGTTCGTGTTGCGTATGATTAGGTATCGTTGCTTGAAATTAAAATGGAATATATTGTATCTCGTTACATCTGTGTTACCATTCCACATCAAGCGTTGAAATTTTGGCTATTGCTATAAACAACACTGGTTTTTTTGGTTAACTTTATTTTTCGAAATAGTGTGCAAAATATTCGTTGATTTTGAGTGTTTTTTTATACTTGAACATGAATTGTATTATATGCCGTGAAACATTTATAATACGCTCCTGAATGTCGTTCATACGACAACGGACACATTCACGTAAAACCTAAATAAATAATAATACTATTGTGGCAAATCTGTTTCACTTTGTTCATTTGTGACTGTATTTTATCAATCTAATATTATATATATAAAAGTAATATAAAACAGTAGAATCATCGATTATTGACCTCGGGATTTAGCATTCAGTCGTTGATACTTATACCAGATTAGTATCGCAAGTATGAGAACTAAACGAGTGATCACCAGTTGTTCCATTAGCGCTGGCCCCCTTTTCGGATGTAGTTTCGGTATTGGCAAGCCTTCCCGTGGATGGTTGAGCATGACAATCTAAAGGTAAACCAATTCAACAATCATGATAAAAACGCTATGGTTTTTGTTCTGATATTTAGACAATAGCACACGGCAGAGCTGGGCCGGACGTCTATAATCGGCCCGCTGCCGACATAACGGCCCGAGGGTCTTTAGCCCGAGGGCCATTATGCGGCTAGGGCCGATTTAAGACGTCGTGCCCAGCTCTGCCGTGTGTTATCGTTTATATCACATATCATACTATGTTGGTCCTTCACTAACATTTATACCGAACCAGCTTTCCGTACTTTTATTTTATTCAATTGATTACGCAATTAATGACGTATCTGATGTGACGTAATTATATGACGAAACTACCTAGACTCTATGTTTTTTATGACAACAATTCGGACCTTGAGGGGTTGTATTTAACAGTTAAATATTTTTTAAGCATCGAACGATTCCAAAACGTATTTCGAATTTAGTGTTTGTCATGCATAATTGGAAGCTTCGATAGAATTAAAATTATTGTAATCGCTTCGACATTCGATTTCGTAAATCTTGTTTATGGTGACAGCGTTAAGCATTCGATGGAATCCGAGGTTTAAAAAATGTGTGATTTAAAATCAAAAATAGATAAACGGATGGAATAACAGAAAATGGAATTACACATCTTTGTTAATTTATTATTATTAGAACCGAATTTAAGTTGTCATCGAGGTATGTGTGTCTTTTTCTTTAAATTTTGTTGTTTCAGTGTTTGATGAATCTTGTTAAAGCACAAATAGAGGCATCATATTTAATGTTCAGATGAGTTTTAGTTTCAATCGATATTTGCATTATCCAAATCGTGTTCTACGTGTCATTATAATTATGTTCGATTCTTTCGTTGAGTTGTGGCTTAATTTTATTGATCACCATTGGCTAAAACTGAATGTGGACGCCAATTGTTCAGCATAAGCCGCGCGATCCCATTCTTTTCTGATATGAAAAATTGGCCCTGCTTAGCGGGCTGATATAATTTATATTGGTCCGCTAGATACGAATAACGGCCCAATCGCGACGTCATTTTGTTTCTATTTATAGTAACGGGGTGAATATTTGATTTAATAGGTTCCATTTACTGTCCATATTCAACAATTATCTAAATGGTAGACATTAACAGAGATAAGTTTCATAATAACAATGTTTAATAATATGTAAAAAAAAATATTGGAAAAGAGTTCTTAGAAGATCACACGCTTAAAGCAGTTTGATGCTTTGTCGAAGCAACTAACCCCCATGTATTTTAGTAACGGTGTGTTGTCCAAATTCTTAAAGGGCAATTTTCTTGATTGTTTAATAAAAGAATGTCAAACGAAAATATAAAAAAAAACAACCAAATGGAGCTAAATATATTTAAACTTAACTTATTAACAGTTACATTTAGTAGCTTTATATGCAGAATATTTATAAATGGTCAGTTATGGCTCTGTCCGTAATTTTTCAAGTCGACACCGTTACGAAGAAAATTTCATCTACCGCACGGGAATGATACGGGGATACAACTTTTTCCGAAAAGTAAACATTCTTTCAACCTTTTACGTCATAACGAAACAATGAACAGAGCGCGAAAAATGTGAAAATCATCAAAAAGTAAGTAAAATATTGAACGTACTTTTATTCAGTGTCAACACCGTTCTTCCATTTTTTTGCTTTTTCCACTTCCTGTTCTTTTATGAATTCAAATATTATGTATTCTTAAATGCCACAAACTAATGTGTGCGTAATGTGTTTTTGAGACAAGTAGCATGCTGTTTGTGGATGATCGAATGCCTGAATGTCATCACCGTTACGGTCCACACCGTTTCGCTGAATGAGTAACGGTGATGACAACATCGTAACGGTGTGCACAAATATATACACACATTATGGTGTGAATAAACTTCGTTTTTATATCGCCGATTGTTTTTCAAACAACATCGCAAATTTTATATGGAATTTATCAGACAAAAATGGAGAATTAATGGAATCAGTTCTGTCAGAATTCCCGAATGTCATCACCGTTACGTTCCATACCGTTACGCTGAATGAGAAACGGTGATGACAACGTCGTAACGGTGTGGACAAATTTATACAAACAATATGATGCGAATAATGTTCGTATTCATATCACCGATTGTCTTTCAAACAACATCACAAATTTTGCATGGAACTTATCTGACATACTTTCTAGTAAAAAACACGATGCGAATAAACAAGAATATGAAAGTATAAGAAAATCTGTCCACACCGTTACAAATGTGACAACACCGTTACGCCGCATAAAAGAAGACTTTTATATACATAAAGATTCAACAAAAACTGCAAACGTGTTTTAACATCATAAAGTCTTCAAAAAGGTGTCCAATGAAAGAAGAATTTAGTATATAAACATGTACCCAAACATTTTATAGAAATTCTTAAAGTTGTAAAACGTAATTAAAATGTGTATTTACACCGTTACGCACTTAATGTTCTGATAAAGTCACTGACGATTTGGAATTGATCTAATAGCCACTCATGATCACTTTATACAATGAAACAACGCCAAAAAATTCATTTAAATTAAGTTTAAGTAAAATAATATTATCAAACAAGTATTATTATGTCCGTGACGGTGTTCTCTTCACAGCTTTTGACGTGCGTCAAATAAGCTTTCATAATCGCGATCTGGGTCACATTAGGTCGTGCCCAGCTTTGGTTGACGTCTGTCTGACATGTACGTAACTGATAAACGGTCTGTTGACACTGCTTTACTAATTGTGTTTTTGAATATTTTTTTATTAAGAATGGAACCTAATCAAATATTCACCCAACGATATGTGTTATGAGATATTGGTTTGGTTTATTCAATATATACAATAGACAAACTGTCCATGAGTACACATTATCAAAACATAGTAACATATATAAAGTCATGACATGTGAACAGCATTGATTTTCATAATTTGTTAAATAAAGTACATGTATCAATACATGAAAAGGTCTAGGACATATTTTTTGGATTACAACATTTATAATCTATTTCACAATCAATGCTATAACAAAAACAACATAGACGAATCTACTGGAGTAGAGAGCGAGAAGTCAAGTTTGGGTAATGCATTATATACAATTAATCATAATAATATTTATACAGGTTTCTTTGACGAAATGCTTTATGTACATACATAGCTAAGTTTCTGGTGGTACTTGTATTATCTAATTGCATTATTTCACTAAATTTTATCATATTTGGTCTTTGCCAGTAATATTTATTTATATACAATTTCCTAATATCACCATATAAAGAGCATTCTAGTAAAAATTGATATTAATCCTCAAGGACATTGTAATGTTGACATTTTCTATCATGAAATGGTATGGCTTCAGGTTTGTGCCATCTGCCTGATTCTATTTCTAATCTATGGGATGAAACCCTTAATCAACAAAGATCAGATTTAAACTTATTTATGCTAACATTTTTTAAGTAGGGTTGGAATTCAAATTTACAAAACTGCCTGTAAGTTATTGCTCTTGATGAATCATTAAGTTCTGACATCCAATTTTGGATAAATGTATCATTTAATCTAGACTTTACCAAAGATAAAAAACACTTTTCATCACCTACACCTTGGTTCAGCCATGCATATAGGAAGCCTAAGGTTTGCAACAGATTTCATACAGATTTTGCCCAAGAATGTTTATTTGGTTTATTTATTAAATTCTCACACATGTGGCTATAAATACACTTTACATACTAATGATCTTCTAACTGTATGATTTTCAACCAATACTGTATTACATTTATGGCTCTTTTAGATATCAAGGATGTTCTTCCAAGTTCCCCATATACACAATTATTTTGTGTTTGAATTTTCACGCCAAGAAGTTTTTTGCAAAAATTAAGGTGAACTCTTTCAAGTGCCATTGACTCAGTTAAGCCCCATATTTCTGACCCATAATTTAAAATTTGTAAAACAAACTGATCAAACAACTCTAACTTGGTAAGTATTGAAATTGTTGGATAATTTATTAAATATGAGTTAAGCTTAAAAACAGCCTTTGAGGCTTGACCTGCAAGGATTTCAAAGGTATTTGCAAAAGATCCTCCTGTAGTGAATACAATTCCTAAATATGTAAATGATTTAACAATTTCTAATGCTTGGTCTTTGTAAAAAAAATGTAATATCCCTCCTAAGATTTCCCCCTTTTTTAAAAACCATAACCTTTGTTTTATTTGTGTTAACACATAATTTCCACCTATCACAATAGTCCTCTAACAAAGACAGACCTTTAATTAGTTCATCCTCAGTTTCTGCCATAATTACAATGTCATCTGCATATAACCACAAAAATAATTTTAGCATACCAATATCTATTCCTTTAAAACCATTTAACATATAATATTCTTCTATGTCGTTCAAATAAATAGAAAATAGAAAAGGTTATAATAATTCTCCCTAAAAAACAGGACAAATCTTCATTACTTATTGTATTACCTAATTTTATTCTTGATTTAACATTTGTATACATAGATTTTATGATATCAAGCATTTTTCCTCTAACGCCTAGCTTCAACAGTTTATACCATATGATAATCTCACCAAATAATCGAACGCTTTGGTGTAATCAACAAATACGGCATACAATCTTTTTTGTTCATTTAATAAATAATTAATTACACCATGTAACACAAAAATGTTATCAACAGTTCCCATTTTTTGCCTGAATCCTGCTTGTGCCTCTATGTAGACTTGATAGTGTTCAGCCCAATTGTTAAGTCAATTGTTAATGACTTTAGTAAATAATTTCCCAAAAGTACTTAACAATGTTATCCCTCTGTAATTATTAACATCCTGTTTATCACCTGTTAATGTAATGGAACAATAAACCCCTCACACCACACTTCAGGAAAATGTCCATATTCAAAGAATTTATTAAACAAATTACAAACAACTTTTAAGAAACGTTTACTACTAATTCCAAATTAAAAAAAAATTATTAAGCAGATAATCAGGGCCACCTGATTTACCAGTATGAATTTGCTTACAAGCACTTATAATTTCTTGATCAGTAAATGCTACATTTAACTCGCCAAACATAATATTTAATTCTCCATTTAAGTACCGGTCCTGATAAAACAAAACATCTTCATCAGCTTGATAAAATCTAGAGTTAGAGTCATTAATTGATTTAAAATATTTTAAAACTCCCTACTACTTATACCTTGTTTATTATCTTTGCATGTATTATTCTTTAACATTTTCCAGTAAAGTTGTGCATTTGTAAGTCTTGCATTTTCTAATTTCGTTGTTTGATTTTTATCATAAGCATATTTTTTTTTCTAATTGTACTTTAATAAAGGCTCCTAGATTCTACCATGTTTTGTCTATTTTCCTCCGAAGGATAATGTCTATACTTATTAAGATTCATATTATAACATTTTTTTAAATACTTACATTCATTATCAACATAGGCAGCATTAAAAAAATTGTTTTTATCAACAAACTCTGTATTGTCTACCATCTTTTCTTTTAATATGAACAAATATTTTCAATTACATCACAAACTTGGGATAAATAACTATCCAATGAATCACTGTTTTGGGTTTGATCTACACAGCCACTTATAGTTTCAAAGGTATTTATTACATCTTCACAATTAAACGAATTAACATAATCCATTTTCTTTTCATTATTCCATTTATAAGTGTATGGTAGCTTTTTGGTATCATTTTCCATATGGCTATTACTGTTGGGATATGTCTCTATCTCAGTTCTACACTCAATACTAAATTTTACTACACAATGATCTGAAAAAATGTTAGGATCTAAAACTTCAAACTTATGAATCAATGGAAACATATTACTTTTACAGAAAACAAGATCAATAGTGCTACAACCCTGTGAACTTATAAATGTGTGTTTTCCTATATTTCTATCTAAACCTAGTCTACTCTTTACTATTCTTAAACCTGACATTTATGTAGCTTATTTGTCTCAGTAAACTACAAAATGACATGGAAGTCGTCCACTTCACAGTTCATTAAAAACATAGTTACGTTTGATATGAATCACACCTATTTATTCATGTATCTGCTGACATGTCTTAATACATTATATGATAACGGAAGGCCAATGTTCTTGTATACAACAAGATGCGCTACGCAGTTTGAATTTTTAGATTGTTATGACAAATGTATGTTTCGAAATTAGTTTATCGTACGAATAATCTGACTGATGTTTTTGTCTCTGCAACAATGTTGAAATGATGTCCTCACGAGCACTTATGTGAAGAAAAAACAGCATTTCAGTTAGAGAATAAAATACTATTTTATAAGTATTGCTTAAAAGGACGCTTGTCGTAATGGTCGTTTTCATAAGAGCTCAGTACAAGTTATATAAATAAATATAACAAGTATCACGGAGGCATATTTTGTGGCGGGAAAAATATGTGGTAGTAGTGAATTCGGAATAACTACACGTGTAGGCATGCGCATGATTAATAACGGTACTGTAGCGTTATCAAAAACACGCCGAGGTTCTCTTATTTTGTAAGCGTTCGAATCTAAAAAGGGGCATGTATAGAAAAGAGGGAATATCTTGTCAAAGTATTTAAGATGTGTTGCTTATAAACCGTCTAACTCTACGACAACGAGTGGAATCCAGTGGGTAGAGCAATACAAGTATTGCGTTCGACTGTTCTGCAGCAAGGCGAATTGTGACAATACGCAGATGATTAACACCATTTAAAATTAAAGCAATAGTTCCCAGAAACATATTTATTCTTGATATAATATGGGAATTTTTTAACTGACAACATATTTTATTAGTATGTTTTTTATGAATATGAAATTATTGAAACCTTGTTAATTCGTAGAAGGAATTGTCTATCATGCAAACAAAACTTGCTGAGTATCAAGTATAAACGTCTATAAAAACGACCTAAGGAAGAAATATGTTATGCATGACTAATCGTTTTAAAAGGCCGCGATGATATACAAAATAGTACAATTTTAATATCGTGCACATTATGTTCGTTATTTCGTAGTACATATGAACAAGTAGCACAGTTATTTCCCTAATAGTTCTTCTTTCTGTTGAAGGGGGGGGGGGTAAATTTGCAAATATAACCTTATCAATTCAATATCTTTGATTGAGCGTTTGTTTATTTATATTATATTGATTATAGTAAATAGTGGCATGGGTCCATTTAGGCGATCTGATTCTAAACCAATAAAATAATCAGAACATTTATTCAAAATGTTTAACCCATTGCCGAAAATTTACAATTACAATGTTCTAGCCATTGAATTGAAGACCACGCATATGTGCTTGCAATCGTTCTTCAAATAATACTGTACGTAAGCTCCATGCCTATACTAGTACGTATATTGTGATGACGTGGTGTGTTTGTTGTTTATATTATTTGCATGCTATCTTGCATAAAACGTAATATAATATGGTTAATATGGTATTTATCTTCATTATTTTACAACATCAGTTCGTTTAAATGGGCATTAAGTATTAAATTACCGTTTGCTTCATTTTCGTTGGTACTCACTTCGTGTAGAGTGTTGGTATTGTCTTGTACTGGATTAGCTGTTTGTAACAGTCGCTTTGATTCTAAGCCAACAAAATAAAATAATATCAATTCCAAATTTATAGCAATTGGATAAAAAATTTAATTGAAACGTGTACATTCGAAACGAAGACCACGTATATGTAAGTCTATTCGTAATTCGAATGATTATATCACGGTAGCTTAATGTCTGTACTAGTATACATAAAGTGATGACGTCATTTGTTTGTTGTCGATCTTGCTTACATGTTATCTTGCAATAAACGGGAATATCGTATGTTGCTCATTTTTGAATTAAACTTATCAAAGTGACAATATGCCTTTTGAATGAATCTTAAAGGTTTATGTTAAGAAGTTCTAAGATGAATACACCGCTTGAATGCATCATTATCTGCAGCAAAATAACCTTTAAGGCGATACAATCTATACATCTTTAAAGCAAGATTTTGATAGTTATTTGTGTTAAATATTTAACATAATTGATGAAACCGTGAATCTCAAGCGAATGTTTCCCCAGGAAAACAGATGACAAATGGACATTAAATGTTAAGTTAACCTAACGTCGATTTAAAACATGGCATGTAATATACGTACCTTCAGATGGATCACTGGTAACACGCCCTTCCAGTGGGATCTGCTCATTTCTTGCCTCTATGTAAAATATAAGAATTTTATGTAAATTAATTATAATTCATGTTTATTTAAGAACACAAAATTGTTCAACTACTAATTATGTACCTAAAACAGTATAACTTTTACCTTTGTAAATATTATATTTTTCATATGCAATGATTGTGCGGAAATCGTCATTTTTTGTCTATCAATATGAGTGTTTAAGAATTATTTAAATGAAACACACATATAACGTTTCTTCCATATATGTCAATCTTGCGTAAGACACAGGCGTCAGTGACAACTATACGGAAAATTTACATGAAATTTGTTTGTCTGATCGGTTAAATCAGTAGAGGTTATCGTCTTATGATGTACATCAATGTACATATATATGTTTACATATTTAATTATCACATAAGATGGCAATTCTGAAATATATTCGGCAAATGAGATAAAGCTAAAACATGCACAAACACCATGTGTATGTCTATGTATATATAATACCGTACGATATTTTATTTTGAATATTCAATTATTATTTGAGAGTATTATTTTAATGCGTTTACCACTGGTTGTCTAAATCATGGTCAACATCTTTATACAGAAAACATGAAACTCCGAACGTTAAAAGCCTAAATAACTTATACAAATAGTCATTTAGAACTTTGAACATTTGTTTGCTTGCAGTGTTAATACAATTAGCAGGTTACAGAGCCTTGCATTTTAAATAAGGAAAATACATTACTTAAACTGAAAAAGCGCTTTATTATATAAGTTTGAGCTAACTTTTAATTTATTACAGTGTATTTTGTATAATAATAAATTAAAGAGACTGTCAACCACACATGACGAAAAAAGAAATGTTCTAAAATACCGTATTTTTACAATTATTAGTTCATTTTGATTAAAATATCACGACTAGTATATTACCAAGTTCATATTTTCAGTATATTCGGTAATAAAATTTCGCGATGTGAAATCGAAAGTACATCGCGAAAATAGGTGAAATAATGATATACACACAATAAATAACGCAAGTAGATTGATCATCTAATGTATAAAATATACACAATTCACTACGCATGCACAATTTGCATTCCTGGGTTTACCACGTGACGATGATGATCAATCTACTTGCGTTATTTATAGTTAACTGGTAGTTACCTGGTACAAGCAAAGCAATTTAATCAGTATCAACACATTAATTTCACACGCAAGAACGAAAAAAGAATAAACAATTTATACATGGCAGCATGATTTAAAATTATCAAAATAGTCATTAATCTAATAAGCATCCCTCAAATATCGATCATTCCGACGGAAAGCAATTTTATCAGTATCAACACATTACTTTCACATGCAAGAACGAAAAAAGGATAAACAATGTCAAACAGAGAATAGTAAAGATAATGTTTGATGCATGTTTTTATGTTTGTATATTGCTTGATGTCATTTTAAAGGAAGTTTAGTTTCATATTTTTATATTAAATTGTTCGACAGGTAGCATAATAACTTATTTTCTTCATATTAAATGATGAAGTTCATTGGAAAAATATATAAACCTTCAGTCCATTATTTTGCCACACATCCTGAGCATTGAGGATTCAGTATCTATACCGATTTACAAAACAGTGACTGTTTTATGCGTTTGTTAAATAACTTTTCTGCCCCAAATGTTATATTTTACAATGGAATTTATTGATCAGACCAAGACATTTTTATTTATCATTTTTTTCTATTTAAAGTTACAACGACGATGAAATGTATACTATTATAATGCCACATGTAAAAATGGAATAATCAACACTTATGCGCTTATTGATGATGACCGAAAATATCAATATGACACAATTACACAAAGACACACAATTACACACAGTGCGGCCGCTGAGACGTAGTGTAGATTTGTAGATGTGGATGTTTACGTTTATAAAAATAATGAAGTCAGTCAATAAGTATATTGAACAAATGACTTATTCATATGGAAACAAAATTATATGAATGAATACATTCATTTAACAGTAGTTTTTTATATTCAATCTAAATAACACGTGCACAAATATGAAATGGTTTTGCAAGAATCAATACACGTTACATGTACAATGTACATAGTAATATATTATATTGTGTTGTGTTTGTAACTGTGCGATTGTGTTAAATCAAGGAAAACCCAATTTCCAATTATTATCTGCATGTCATTGATTTAGCTCTGGGGTAATGTATATATTACATCATATTTAAACACATTAAATTAAGACAAAAATAAGCTCAGTGACGATTGCGGTTTAATAATATTATGATATATTAATTTTGCTGAAAATTCGAGAACAATAGAGTCGAATGTAGAAAAAATATTAAGGGTGCATAAGGGACTCACAAAGTGATTTATTGACTTTTGATAGCACTTTTTCCAAATGCTCTGAACAACTAAATGTGTAATAATTTTTTCTCTATTTTCTATATTTCTCAGTAATATATATCTGTTTTAGTAAGTGGTTACCATTGAGAATGAATGCTTTAAAAAATCATTTTTGCAGAGAGTTCACTAAAAATATAGAGATACTAATAAGTTTAGTTTAACCTTTTTATTTTAGCTCGATGGCATCGAAAGCCTCAGGCTAATTGAAACGTTCTCGAGTCCGTTTCATGGACCTAGATCCAGTACTTAGTGTCTTTGGGGGGGGGGGGGGGGAATCTAAAGAACGCTGCCACAGTGGAGGTCGAACCCATGACCATCCGGTCGCTAGGCAGACACCTTATCCATTACACCACGGCGACCTCAGAGATATTAATTAAACTCATTTATGTACATTTGCAGCATTTCATATTTTTCAAAGATCTATAAAATTAATTCCTTTATTATAAAATAAATCTGCTTTCGATTTTTGTGTTTTTGTCTTGTACGCTTAAATACTAGTTCGTATAAGATTGAATATTTGTTGCACATAAAACGGTTAATAATTAAGTACTATACATTATAAATAAAGGTCAAAGAAGGAAAAGAAAAGTAGCATAAGGCAATTGTACTGCTGTGCTCACCTTTGGGTTAAATTAACACATTGTATATTTATTTATACCTATTTTTCCTTAAAAATTCGACCCCGCATTTAGTGTACGTGTATGCATCATTTAACCCAGTTAGTTTTACAGCGCGTTTATTATAAACATTTGCATTTTTTCACCCGAAATGCGTATACGAGGAATTTTAAATGTATTAGCATTGTTTATGTTAATTTGCACCCCAGCAGAGAACATTTCATGTGAGTAGATGTACGACATTGTTGGATTCTTAAGACAAATTTTTTTTGATTCTTATAGTAAATGTACGATGTAAAACTTATTATTTAATTGATAAAACACTTTTTAAATAGATCAATACATTATAACTAAAGTTGCACTTTGTTTAATTAAACGATTATGTGGATAAACACTGTGAATCAATCTTTTTACACCAAGAAATGTTATTCGAAGACAAGTATATATAAATTTGGTTTTGGAAATAGTTACTGTTATTTACCGTTTCGTAATATTACTCTACCCTAAATCGTAATTCATAAAAACTTAACTTTTGTTTGTTTTATTTATATCTCTATCGATATTATAAATAGGTTTCAACCAAATATTGTAGAAACAGTGCCATATAGTAATTGTGGATATAGTTTGGCTATGTATTATTGATAATTATGTTAACATTAATTAATGAATTCACAATTAAAGAACCTACAAGTTTACATCGAATGGCATCGTACAGAATAGGTTTAAAAATCAAAAGATCTTCAACAGCTTTCAATAAGACAATACAAAATAACAGCCTCTGACGACTGGAAATAAGACACTATTGATATATGCAAATACAAACTACTGTATGGAACGCCATAGCTGTCTAACGTTGTTATATTTCTTTCTTTCTTCTTTAGAAGGTGTCTAATAATGTCAAACCGTCGTGATATTTTGTCAATATGTGGTGTTGACTTGTCAAAATACAGTCTTATTATGTCAAACAGTCGTGTTATCATGCTCAAATGTGGTGTTGACTTGTCAAAATACAGTCCTTTTATGTCAAACCGTCGTATTATCTTGTCTAAATTTGATGTTGACTTGTCTAAATACAGTCCTATTATGTCAAACCGTCGTGTTATCTTGTCCAAATATCGTGTTGACTTGTCAAACCGTCATGTTATCTTGTCCAAATGTGGTGTTGACTTGTCAAAACACAGTCTTATTATGTCAAACAGATTTTGACAAGTCAACATCCCATTTGGACAAGATAACACGACGGTTCGACAGTACGGGACTGCATTTTACAAGTCAGCACAAGATCTGGACTAGATAACACGACTGTTTGACATAACTGGACTGTGTTTTTACAAGTCAGCATCACATTTGGACAGTATAACACACACGACGGTTTGACATAATAAGATCGTATTTCGAGTCAGCACCAGATTTGGACAAGATAACACGATGGTATGACATAATAGAACTGTATTTTGACAAGTCAGCACCAGATTTGGACAAGATAACAAGACTGTTTAACATAATAAGAATTTTTTTGACAAGTCAACATCACATTTGGACAAGATAACACGACGGTTCGACATAATAGAACTGTATTTTGACAAGTCAGTACCAGATTTGGAGAAGATAACACGACTGATTGACATAATAGGACTGTGTTTTGACAAGTCAATATCACATTTGAACAAGATAACACGACGGTCTGACATAATAAGACTGTATTTTGACAAGTCAGCACCAGATTTGGACAAGATAACACGACGGTTTGACATAGTAGAACTGTGTTTTGACAAATCAACATCACATTTGGACAAGATAACACGACGGTTTGACATCGTAGGACTGTATTTTGACAAGTCAGCACAACATTTGAACAAGATAACACGACGGTTCGATATAATAGGACTGTATTTTGACAAGTCAGCACCAGATTTGGACAAGCTAACACGACTGCTTGACATAATATTACTGTGTTTTGACAAGTCAACATAATATTTGGATAAGATAACACGACGGTTTGACATAGTAGAACTGTGTTTTGACAAGTCACCATCACATTTGGAAAAGATAACACGACGGTTTGACATAATAAGACTGTGTTTTGACAAGTCAACGTCACATTTGGACAAGATAACTGATGGTCTGACATAATAAGACTGTATTTAGACAAGTCAGCACCACATTCAGACAAGATAACAAGACGGTTTGACATAATACGACTGTGTTTTGACAAGACAACAACAAATATAGACAAGATATCACGACTATGTGACATAATAAGACACCTTCTTAAGAAGACAGAAAGAAATGTAACAATGTAAGACAGCTATGGCGTTCCATACTACTGCATATATATTAACATTTGTGTCAGGTTTGGTAAGTCTTGAAACAGGTTCATAACTCAACTATTTGCATTGACCGTTACAAGGCGGTGACCCCATGTAAAATTCATGTTAAAATGATTTGCGTTTTATTTTCATATGTTTAATCGTGTCTTGTTAAAGCAATTCGTCTTCAACAAATTACCAAAGTATATGGGTTAGAGTCTGTTTTCTTTCCGGTTAAGACCGTTTAAGACCGTATGTATGTGTATATATATATATATATATATATATATATATATATATATATATATATATATATATATATATATATATATATATATATATATCGATTGCTGGCTTCATATGATAGTTTTAGAAAAAATGGAAATGGCAAGCCGCAAACGAAAGTATATTTACCAAAACATGGACATTTCTCCCGTCTTTTCCAGATCATCACAATCAAAATCGGTATGGAAACAATGCAAATGCACCCAATTATAATACCCGCTATCTCGCTCTGGGTAAGACCTCTTTCCGAAGCATCTGTAAAACATTGACAAATGGAAATAGCATAATTTGAATTTAGTTAGTGAAGAATGCGACTTTGAATTGTTATGTTAAAAAAATATTTAATACTAAAAGACACATTTTAAGCATTGATATTTAATAGTTCAATAATCGAGAATAGCCATTGCAAAATTCAGATAATTCTTAATGTGGTAATCGGATAAAATGTGTTTTTTTCACATGTGTATATTTGTATTAGCAATTATTATCGTAAGGCTCTCTTTCTGTTTACAATTTAAAATACTTCAATGACACAAATCTCTATTATAAAAAGTCCCGGTACTAAAAGAAGTAAAAATAAACACGAGCCATACCATAGAGGATGGAAATTGTTACAAACTTGTCAACTCATTTATGGATATGAAACAATTGTTTAATACTGGTAAAATGTTTGCCGAGAAAGTATGCATGAAGCTAACAAATAAGTTTTGGCTAGATGTTTTACACAGCTATACATTGTATATTGAAAAGTTGCCTATAACAAGCAATGATGACATACTAGATATGCCTATTTTTTTTATGATAATTTTAAAATTAATAATACTTATATATATGTTAAAAGTCTGTATGGAAGAGGAATTCGTTTTGTTAGAGATATATTCGTAGACAAGGATTGTTTTATCAAGAAAGAATCTTTAGAAAGCGAAATCGGAATCAATGTAAATTTTTTATTGTACCTAGGATTAATCAGAGTTATTAGTAATTATATTAAAATAACTAGGAATAAAGTCACCAATGATAGTAAAACAAAAGGACCTGTTATTCCAACATATGTAAAGAAAATTATAACAAGTCCAAAGAAAGAAATATATCCATATAAAATACTTATTCACAACAATAATATTCCTACTTGCGAAACAAAATGAAACTCTGAATTCTCACATATTGATTGGAAAAGTGTACATTCTCTTGTTCTTGACATTAGTAAAGAAACCTATATCCAATGGTTCCAAAACAGAATAGTACATAGAATCATTGGAACACAATCACTAATGTTTAATATGAATATAGCTACGGATAATCTTTGTACATTTTCTAATGAAGAATTAGAACATATTACACATTTGTTCTGGAACTGTAGATATACTCAATAAACTATTAGATTTGCAATTCATTTTATTAATAGAAAAATACAACATTTACCTGTCCAGCTCACACCTCAAGACATGATTCTGGGAATTACAAATTAAAACAAATCGATTTAAATATTTTATGTATAGAAATTAAAAGATACATTTTTCATTGCAAGAGAAAACAAAGGTTTCTTCAAAATTTGGATTAGTCAGCAGCCTAAATAATTCTCTCGAAATCTATAAAAAATACAAAAACAAGAACAGATGATGAATCAAAGAATGGTCACTAGTCGGCATATTTACCGATACTGTTATCATGGAAACAGATCGCCAAGTAAATTGAACCGATTCTGCACTAAGAACATATGTTTGTATTCATTTGCAATTCAATTTTGTTTGTACAAGCCCTATATAATGTCCAATGTTCTTATATTGTTTAGATCATTTACATACTTATGACTTTATACCTTTAATACACAGTATGTAACATCATTAATATGTAATTGCATATAATTTGCATGTAAACTTTGTGTTGTGTGTGTAACTGAACAAAATGTATATGTATAATGTGACTGCATATGGAATGTAATAATGTACTAAGATGAATAACATGTTGCACATAAAAAAATAGACGCGCGTGTTCTTATGGAATTTTGGCAAACACATATATTTGACTCGTATTCACTCGTATTGTAGTATTGAATTATTGCAAAATGCATTTTTTTCAATTTACGTAATATTATATTCTACACTTGTTAATAAATAAATCAACGATGGTGTAAACTATATTGAAGGTGAAGTATAAAATGTGTTCGGTTACGAATCTGATGAATACTTTATGGTTATTTACAGACTCTATTTTTAGATATTTCTCGTATATATTTACAAATGTTATGATTTAAAGTATTACAGCGTTAGAACGAGTTTTCTATATCGACAATAACAAAGCAAGACTTTTAACGTGACAAAACTATATATTAGGAAATTTAAAACATTGATCTTCGGTTTTCGAGATATTGGATAAGAATGAAAGTCACTAGTAACCGTGCGTATGCTGTATTCAAACATTCTGAATAAGCATATGGCGATATCCTCCATTACGACCAGTGTACCTTGGTTGCAAAACAGTAACATTTATTGATTTCATAATATTAACGGTGAACAGGACGCATTGTTTTTACACCAGCCACATGTTACATTACACTGTAGTCAATAACTGCTAATGGAACATTCTGTGACGAATTCGAATGGTCAATTATACATAGAATAATTAGATAACATTCGATTATGAAATGCATGCCATATTTGGCATTTTAAACAGTTCCACTGCTCTGGTCCCTTTGTACCAAGAAGATGCAAGCCACCATATTTTGCATATTTGTTCGATCTAAAGGTAATTATTTAAATAAACAAGATGCAAAAAAATATATCTTCAGAAAGGTTTCAATATATTTTGTTTTTATTCATCATTCAAGTTGTAATCATACGATTACTGTCGCTAGGCTCGTATATTATACCCGTTTGGCACGTGTCAGTGAGCCATCCATCAGAACATCCGTTTGGACACCGTCCGGTCACGTGATCACAAACGTCAACGTTTGCGCATGACCCACAATCTTGGAGGCAGGCGTCGCCATATTTGCCGTCATTGCACTCTATATATAAAGGAACTATTCATACAGAAAATGTAATAAGCTATACGTACAAATGGTGCTTTTTAATTTCACATAAAGATAACGTTATGGTATATATCGAGAAATATGAAGTTTTTGAAAATTGAATCTATTTCGTCGTACCTGTATCACACTGCGGACCCTTGTACCCTGGGGAGCAGCCGCCTGCCGGACACTCCCCGGTGTCCTTTTCGCAAGCCACACCGTCGACACAGTAGCAGCGGCCGTCACATGCCACACCGAAAGTCCCGTCGGCACAGTCTGGAAATATCGAATTAGGTATCTAATCAGGATTCATATATTGCCCTATATAGAAACATAAATCGGACTATAATAAAATAGACGCGATGCTGGCACACATTTTTAACTCGGCAATATAGATGGAATTTCGTATTTTTTTTACACATGCACCGGTATGAATTATATTCTACAGTAATGAAGTTAAACGTGTGTATACTGCGATTAATAATGTAACAACTTAAACAACCACATATTTTGTCTGTACTTTTTACCGTTTACAGTATCCGAAATCTGTTTTTGTTAAACGGATGCTCCAACGATGCGATCATTTTACGAATATATGTACTGATAAGAAGCAGACCTTATGTTTCTCTACATTAAAAAGTGTATTAAAAGCTCGTAAAAGGCATGCACTACTCATGCACAATCAACACTACCGTTACATATCCGCGATATAGTTTTTTAAGTTTGTCATAAAAATTAAACGTGAAACAAATTAACATGAGCATTAAATTATTATGCACGTTCCTACGTACCCAGTAATCAGAATATTTATTGCCGACATGCGATTGACATCGGATTTATCAGAAATGTAATATGAATTTTAATCATAAATTGTTTCATAAGTTGTTTGAGCAAAAGCAGAACAACCTATAACCAATAACAAAACATGTTAACCTTTCTACTTCGACTTTATGTATTTGTTATTTCTGAGTTGTGTGTAATTTTTATAGCTATTCAGTAAAAACCAAAAACAAAACTTCGGATAATAACTGTTTCTATCACATCTGTCGTCATAACACACTTTCAATTCTAGCGCTGTTTGCACACAAGGTGTTTGATTATTGTGTAAAAAAAGAAAATCAAACGTTTTAAAGATGAATACAACTTATTTACATAAGATGCGTTTCCCCCACAATCATTTGAGTATTGTTGCACGATAAACATGCATCCATATGTAGGAACACAATCCATAATATGTATCCATATGTAAGAACTCAATCCATAATGGATATAAATTGCATACGTGACGCTATCAGCTAACAGTACTCATAACGTCGTTATCGAACAAAAAGACAAGAAGAAAATTGTTACACAAATTACTTTTCAAATTATTTTCTCATAAATGCAACGTCATGTCCATAAAATGCTACAGAGTCAATACAAATGTCTTTACTACTGAATACATGTACTTACACCGTTAATATTATGAAATCAATAAATGTTACTGTTTTGTTATTAGTCTATATCGGTAAGCTCCCATAAGCCGCATGTGTCGCTCGTCGTCTGTTTATAAAGAATGGTTAATATAACGGAAATATCATTGTTTTTCCGTTTGATGCCATCGTAGAAGCTGAAATATTTTTCTTAAGGCAAGGATAAACAATGCAAGTAGGTACGTTTTCTACTTTTTTGTTACTTTTATTTATTCCAGTAATGTGTCTGTTCACAGTAAGAAATTAATCATTTTCTTTTTAAGATTGATTTTTGAGAGGTCATCGAGCGAGAGAGGGAGAATTTCATTAGCAATATTATGACACTTTGGATCTCCAATTAACGTATGTTCCTAGTTAATATATGTTATATGTATTTGATAGCATCAAATTTGGCATAAGCATTTTGTAGGTTCTTATTAACGTATATGTCTTTTCAATTGTATTTTCATTATCAGTTCTCCAATAAGTCACAGAAAACGGATGGTGGAAAGCTGGTTAGACGCCTATGAAGCAATACCTTGTTTAAGGCAGCATCTCCCTGAAAAGTCTTTTGCAAGAGATTGTAATTGCACTTGAACATGTCATATACATAAGTGTTAGTTTGCGAGTTTAGCTGTTATCAACTTACCATACGTAAAAAATTATCTAACCACAATTAATCATTAATATGATGATATATGTTATATAAAAATAGCAACCACAGATCTGCGCTAAACACAAACATACATCTAGAAGAAACTTAACCTGTACAGTGGTTAAAGATATCTTGCCTAGCTTGTTGACCAGGTTAAAGTTACTTGGTAAGAAATTTTTTAACTCAAACAAATCTTTTTGCCTTCGGGAATTCCATCCGATGTTTGCGTTACAATTGCAGATATTATTTTAATTTTAGTTATTCTTTTAATTCAATCGTAAACTTCATTTGTGTATGTGCCTGAATTATTTCAAGTAATAATTTCAATAAAACCCCTTTAATCTTTCTCCCAATTCAAAAGTAAATGTGTTGTTTTCCACATGAACTCATTTTGAATATTTGACTATTTTTATTGATATCTTGTCCATTCTCTGCACCTTGCAATGAGACTGCTATGCATCTTGCAAGCAAAGTTAAACAAGAGATGTCTTTGTCAGAAACACAATGCCCCCTACTGCGCCGGTTTGATTGATTTTTTTATTTTATCCCTTTAAAAAATATTACAACCCTTATAAAAATGATCTGTACCTGCCAAATGATAAATATAAATCATCTCACTTTAAAGCTTGTTAATTCTCTTGAATTTGTTTTTTTGACCATTGACCTTAAAGGATGACATTGACCTTGACCTTTCACCACTCAAAATGTGCAGCTCAATGAGATACGCATGCATGCCAAATATCAAGTTGCTGTATTCAATATTGCAAAAGTTAAGGCCAATGTTAAAGTTTTCGGACCGACGGACGGACAGTTCAAATGCTGTATGCCATCCTACCGGGGGCATAAAAACCGATATCAAAGTTGCAGAAGAAAAGCAGCATTCTGCAAACACGACTACGGAAACAGCAGGAATCCTGTTGAAGAGCTGGGCCAATTGAACTTTGGGAATGAAGAGCTTTCATACAACGAGAAGCCTAGGGAGGTAATACTTTACTTATCAACTGAACTATATGTGTCAGGCATTTAATTTTTAATTATCTTATTAGTTTATTTTCAGTTGCTTTCTGGTCAGGGTTTTTTTCTTATTGAATCTAAAAAATCAAAAGACTAATAGTTGACAATAACATTTGTATCCATCTGTGTTAACCATTAATTCATTAAAATCACGATTCGCTTTGGATGGTTTGTTTTTACTTTCCTCTGTTTAACGTCCAATCAATAAATGTATGTGTCCAAGCACCTCTCAGGGTACTCGTCAGCGGTAGGGATTAACGACCCTTCATTAATGCATTCCCAAGGCATTAGGTTACATAAGGGACAAGATGAAAGATCACCTTTACCAGCGCAAGTACCATACCGGTATTTTAATTTAATTGGCAGTCTTATCTTCTGTTGTTTATTGTGGCATGTGTCAGTGACTATTAGAAATAAAGTAAGTGACCTCTTAATAGAATAATTACTATCGTTCCAATTTATACCTGTACATATTGTGGTTAAAGTTTAAATTAGAGATGAATGAATGAGAATACATGTATGTCAAAATAGTCAATTTCGGTAAATGATGGGATTTTATTTAATCTCTAAAACATCTCGTGAAATAAAATAATTATATTGTTCACCGAAAAAAACCATTTTGTTTTAAATTTAGTTAATGTTTTTGTACACAAATACGAAAAAACCCTGAAATATTCTTCAGTTGATTACAATGTCATTAAAATGCGTGCTAAATAATGTAATAAATGAGTTCAGTTGAAAATTATTGACAAAATTGTTAATTGATTTGCGGGAAATGCATGTTTGTAAATATTTTAAATTGTCATGCAAAGCAACATGACAATGGTTAACTGATGTATTTAATAGACAATTATGACGATTTGCATTATATTTTGTTATACAATATTATATTTTTTACTAAAATTAAAAAATTCTTCTATAACAACATAAGTTCTATATTCCACGAAATACATTTACTTCAATTCTATTTTATTTACAAGTTGCGTGAAAACAATATATGCTTGAAGAAGTACACACGGTAAGCTCTGAGACAAAGAATGCTCATTTAAACATGCATATCCGATTTATTTACTAACATAGTTCATGGAGATCATTGGACTCTGTAGCAAAGAAATTCTATATTAGTAAATATAAGGGCAGTGGTCTAGGTAGATTATTTTTATCAAGGCGTTAGATGGTGATGTTGTCCAGTGCTGGTGTCATTATCTGTTTTACTATAATTGTATCAAATTTCAGAGTCAGTAAATTGTAAGAAGTAGAACATCTATAATAGGTAATGTACTGAGGTTCAATTCATTAAACACGATTATATTGTCTAAATATCATATCCAAATGAAAGTCTGGTATAATTATTTTTTTAAAATAAAATCATAGTTCGGTTTTAAAACTCAAACTGTAATTTCATTCAGAATGTATATTTGTAATGTAATGTTTTCAGCTGTTGTTCATTATTTAAGCCGTGCATTTAAGTTTAAGCCTGTTTAATAGCGGCTTTTAAACAATTGTGCCGAGTCGACTGGTCCTCATTCAAATTGTTAATACTTGTAGTAAGTTGTAATGCAATTAACAAATCCATACTTAATACCACCTAGTATTGATCAGATCTCTTCATGCCTGCCAAACACGTTTGAACTTTTGATATAAAATGGTACTCTGTTATCTAACACCTTGTTTATTTACCAAATTTGCTTAATTGTAAAGCCCAGTAAATAATTAGTTTAAACTGTATTACATGATTTATGTTGCCTGTGATTGAAATTCAGGAAGATGTAAGTGATTTGTCTGGAAGTTGCCATTGACTCCCTAATCGAACTGGCATGGGGCATCTTTCCGGAGCAGCGTTTTTTGATAACCTTCGAGTTCTCACAGCATCTGTTCTTCGATGATGTGATTTGTGCTGGTATGATCAATTGAAAATCATAGGCATACTTCTATAAAAGGGTCAGGCAATTTGCTTATAACAAGCTCTTGTAAACTTTGTAATATATTGTTCAGGTGGAAAGAACAACAATCCGTCTGCAAAGGATTCCAAGGTATATTCCGAACAATTATATATCTGTGTGTGTGCCTTGCAGGTGATAGTTCTTTAAAAAATAATCATCAAGAAAGCATAATTTAACTAAGAAAAAAATCTTTGTTAAAGGTACGTTAGTGTATTCTTCACACTACAGTGGAAATAGGCAAATAATTGTATGCCTTGTTAGATTTGTTAAATGCTAACTGTGTAAGGTTACCAGATTGAAACTATAAGGCTGAGAACAGCAAAGAAGTTTAAAGCTTGACCAGGCAACATCAACCTACGAGTCAGGTGTTAACGAGGCAAATAGCTGTCTCAATCTTTCGTTGAGGAGAAGAAAGATTTTTTTCTGCAGATACTGTAGTAGTGGACCTTACAGCACGCACTCACTTGAAAAAAGCCTGTGTTAATTTAGAAAGATGGGTAATTAGGAAATTCTCTGACTATTAGAGTGTGATATTTGCTGATTGCTAGTGGTGGGCATACCCCTCAGCCCTTCCTCTCTCCTCCTAGAGAAATGACTTACTTCTTCCTCTTGCGAATAGAACACCGATGTTGGCCAGTTGTACCGTCATCTGATTCTTAATTAATTATTATTGCAGCTGAACGGCATCTTTGAAACTATGTCATGGCACTTCACGTTTATGTCATATGCTAATTAAGCTACTTGATAATTTAATGAAAACAATGACCTTCAATGTGTTCAATTTCGATCGAACACAGGGTCGAAACCAGTGAATCCAGTGAACGTAGTTTTTTTTGGTCTCATCAAGATGATCGTTTCGCTCTTTATGATATGATACTTCTTTATATGACTAAGGCTTTGAATATAAAGTAAAAATAGGAGGTAATACAAACTAATTTAAACAAAATTTTCTTATTCAAATAATTTAATGCTGTCCCTTATATGTATAGGAAAGTAGTTTAAATTCGTACCATCTGTTACCTGAGCAAAAGTAATAGTACTCTGTATGCTAACTTGCTGGTATGAGTGCAGCAAATACATTATACCAATGCTCACGTTTTTTGTATAACTTGTATTTAACTTAAAACATGATACAATTTATATGTTTTCAAACTTATTGATACCAACTGGATTATGACCTCAATAAAACGTTCTTCAAAAGTCTTAGACTCTGAGCTGTTTTCAGTGTTATTATATGGATTTTATTTTTCGGTCCCTGAAAATATTTCTTCTGAAAATGTGCATGTAGGCGATATCTTAATGTAAATCAGACTGTTTGAAATGATGCAGTTTTGAGAAATGGAGGTAATTTTCATTATCTATAGAGGAATTTAAGGGATATATTAAATATGTGTAACGATTACTTATTGAAAGTCTTGATTGGTAAATCCGATTATGTTATAAAATGCTTATTTGTTTTGATAGAATATGACATAAACATGAAGAAAACATGGCTAGGTAATCGACCTTTTTTCATTTATTTCGTTATATATATTATAATAGAAATGTTGTTTATTCAAAATAAATTTGTACTAAAGTAGGTAATCAATATTATCAATATATTTTCAGCTGTCATTATAATGAAAAGCTGCCTCATTTCGTACATTTAACTACTATATTACAATTGTAAAAAAGGAATTGAGATCGACTGTACCAAATATAAAGGCTGCTTATCATCTTTTAGAAGCTCTTGTCATGTCCTGATTATTGCAATTGGCAAAGTTGAGGTATTTTTTCATGTTATGAGGACTTTTAAATGAAGCGAATTTAGAACTGGTATGCACTGTGAAACACTCATCGAGTAAGAATTCACTTTTTATATGAAATGTACGTTGTACTCTAAAATTTGAAATCAATGTATTGCTAGTGATATGGGGAAACAACAAAAGCGATTTGATTTATTTTCATTATTTAGTAGGATTTATAATCCACCTGCCGTTAAAAAGTAAGTATGAGTGTGCTGCTTTAACAAACAAGGATGCATTTATTCTGTTGTTTTCATGAAATTTGCAACAAAGTTACCATCAGTGAAATTAAATATGAACCATATATGTCTATATATACTTAGACAAATATATACTTCATAACTGAGTATGGTTGCTACAATTGCGGTTTTTACCATGATTATACTGTGGTATAGTGTTTAATATAATAAGTTTTATTACGCGATTACATATAGCTGTCTTATTTTGTAAGCAATGTACATTATGATATTTTACGGCGGCTTCTATTATGGCGTCATTTTTTCTCGGAAAACATGCCATTAAAATATTTAATATTGTTATTTGTACGTGAAAAACCATGTTTTTTCTGCGATACATAAACTATTTCGATATTCAAGTCAATTTCAAATTGATGTTGAGTAACATTGGTAAATATGGAATGGTCGGAAGCAACACGTGTGTTAGTATCAAAGACTTGTTAAAAAGTATGTTTTTATTTTCAATATTAAAATATTTGCCTATGGCAAAAGACTTACAGTTGTGCAGTCTTAAACTTAGAGACATAAAAGACATAATATCCAAATGCCAAAAGAATTATAGTTAGACAAACCCATGAACGAGAGCGCATATCTGATGATTTACGAACACGTTCAATCTACTATAACACAATTATCACACTTGATTTATTATCGATTAAAGTGAATTTTAAATTGATGTTCGGTAACATTGGTCAACATGGCAAGGTCTGAATCAACACATGCCTTAATATTAAAGACTTGTAACATTGAGATGTTAGTATTTTAATAGTAAAATATTTGCTGAAGGCAATACACTTACAAGTGTAGTGCATTAAACTTGAGAGACATACATGACAGGATATACACACGCCAAAATAATAATAGTTCAACAAACCATACACATACCTGATTTTGTAGTGTTACATCCAAAGGGGATCTCTAGATGTGTGCGTGTACCACTGATATTGTATGGGTTGTAACATGACACATTGAAATTGTTCGTTTCATTTCGGATGATTAGAGTAGTATGTGTCGATGTACGATTGGAAAAATACTTATCTGAAATTCAACAAGACACGAATATTAAAAATATTTATTTGACTGCATACATATAGTATTATGAGCATTCATTTTGGTCATGGTTCGAATAGGCGGGGTTTTTGTTAAGTTGCGAGCAAATTATTTGTATTAAATATCATGCTTTTTCATGGTTGTGCACAGTTAAGAGTCCATGTATCAAAGCTTCGTTCAAAGTAAACAAACAATTTTGTTTCTAGCAACAAGTGTCGTTATAACCATTTGAATCTTTTTCAAATCTAGCGATGTGTGCACGAAAGTAATTTGCTAATTGTCGAAAATAGCTGCCGCTCATACGTTTTAGTAATCAATACAACTAATTTACAGCAAAGTTGATGTTCTTTAACAGTCATTTGAGATTTCATGAAATGAGTAAGCATGGTTTCAAAATAAATCATGACTATATGTAATATTCCCAATATGTTTTTTTTATAATACGAATAGGCGTTTCCGTTAAAGCAAATGCATGAGCCTCAATATCTTATGTAACTATTTTATCAAATGAAGAGCACATTTAAGACATGATTTCGTTTGAATTAGCTCCGTTGCTGTGTCATAGCATTGACATGCAAAGTTTCTATATGAAAGGCATATAATATTTTAAGATGTTTATTGATATTTGTAAACATATTAAAAATGTATGAACAAGTTCATTGTGTTTGAATTGTTTTGCACACATCATCGTATTTTCCTCTTAGTCACGGTGACTGAGAAGCATTTTATTGTATGTTAAAAACCCGTTACACGTGGCCGATTCGTTCAAATAGAAATCTTATCGACTTTTAAACGATCGTTCTGTATACAAACGCCGGAACAAAATAATGCTTATATTCCTATTTTATAAATGTTCCTAATTTCTGTTTATTAGACAGAAGCGTATTTTCGACATCATGATTAAACTTATATTAAAAGCCAGTATACAGCAACTGACATGAGCATCGTAAATGAAAAGAATTAGTTCTGATCACATTGATTAAAAGGTAAGCATAAGCAAGTTTGAATGGTGGACCTCTACACAGCCAACTTTTGGTTTGTGACAAGAATACTACACTCAACTTTTTGCCTTCAATCTCGATGGCGATACAAAAACTGTGTTTTAAACATGTTCTAACATATTACAAATTACACTAAATAATTTGTATCTGATGCACGAAGTAATTCATTCATTCTTGCGCCCAAACATTGCTTACCTTTGATAGCAAAGGTATAACAATAACAATCCTTCTGTAGTGACTTTGGCTACTCATTGGTCTGTAGTGTGTATTTTTTACTTGAAGGCACTCATTAATTCAAATGAAGCTCGGGTAAACATTGTCCAGGGACAGCATACACATAATGCTGGAAATCCCTGGTGAAACATGGTAAATAACGGAAATCCCTGTAAATTGATACTTTTTCCAGGGTCTATTCCTTGAAATGCAGTATTTTTAATGTTATATAGACTTTTTATACCATATTTATCCAGTTTATGTTAGAAAATAATGGAGACAAGCCGGACAACATTGGTCAAGCAGAAAGCATTTGCGCCTTTAGAGGAAGTAACTCATGCAATACGCCTAAAGATTGGTTCATTGTAAAGATAGGCGGTATAATCTTTATAATTCCCAGCACGCAGTTTGATCCAGGGACTCATATAAATTGTAGGGATATTCAGCGACTAAGGGGAATATTAAAATCGTAGGCATCGTGGCTGGATATAATTTGAATTTATCGATAGGAGGAAAAAACGTTGGTGAAAAAAGAGTAAGAACTTAATATGCTGAATTATTGGATTGAGAAAAACAGTCCGTATTTGAATATAAGTGTATCTTAAACATTTTGTGAATAATTCGGATTATCAACTTATGTCAACTTTATATAGAGTAGATATCATTATGCACTGGAAAAATTCAAATGTTATTATATTACTCTACAATATTTCACCATAGAGGCAGACGATTTGGCAAGATTTTTTTTAAATATGTTTTTAATTTCTATAAAAAAGTGTATTCATATTCTTATTTGTATTTATTACAGCGATAACGGAAAATTGTTTGTTTGAAACCAGGGTTATATACCAGCATTTCTGATATATTTACCATGGAAAAATTGGAACATTTTCCAGCCTAAGTAGAACAAATGCCGTCTGAATTCTCCATGTGCATGGAAAACTTTAGACAATTTATACAATTGTGCGTGATTTTCCATATACATGGGAAGGGGTTTTCGATAGGTAAATTGTTCAATGCGAGCTTGAAAATGCTTAAACATGTTCAAGGGCATTCGTGGTAAATAATAATCAAGGGATGCTGAAATACCATGGAAACTATTTACGCCGATTTCCTTCTATATAATGGACAATAATCCAGTCTTTTTAAATCATATTCATTTTAAGGCTAGTTTGGGAAAGGCCGGAAACGGAGTCCGAATACTCAATAGAAAGAATATGAAGAAGTAAAACTCCAGCTGCTCATTATATACAATATAATTTTCAAGCCTCCTATTTAACATGGACAAACATGGAAAGCCCTTGACAATGTTAACCCGGGACAGCGGAATAGAACTGCATTTTCTGCCTTATGAACATCATATTAGATCGGCGATACAAGTCTTGTTGACTACTTTCGTGGTATAACTTTACCCTCGTACAACGACGTTTCATGAAAGGGGGTTGTGGAATCTGATCTTCCGGCTCAACGTTCTTCCGTACCCAACGATTATTGCCCGGGGTATAAACCAAGATTTAAATGTGTATTCTTTCTTGTGTTTAGAAAGACCATTTGTCAACTAGTATAAGTTTATATGAATCTTTGTCAATAAATGACAATGTAAATAATCTACAGATTTATTAAATATGTGTGTCAATAATTACTCCGGTGTCAGTGAAATCCACGTGTATCATATGGTTTCCGATTATTCGAATTCCAAGAGATAGTCTTTGTTGCCATTGTTAACTTACAGTTGCATTAGTTTCTCTACGCATTCAAAATATGACTTGTTATTAACTGTGGGTATTGTATATTACATGTTGTCATTGTTGCTTTAATCAATTTATTGTTTTACTACTGCCACTTTTACTGCTACTGCTGCTGCTGATACTTCTTCTACTACTACTACTACTACTACTACTACTACTACTACTACTACTACTACTACTACTACTACTACTACTACTACTACTACTACTACTACTACTACTACTACTACTTATACTACTACTACTACTTATACTACTACTGCTACTGCTGCCTCTTCTACTGCTACTGCTGATGCTGCTGCTACGACTACTACTACTACTACTTCTACTTCTACTACTACTTCTACTACTACTACTTCTACTACTACTACTACTACTACTACTACTACTACTACTACTTACTACTACTACTACTACTACTACTACTACTACTACTACTACTACTACTACTACTACTACTACTACTACTACTCCTACTACTACTACTACTACTACTACTACTACTACTACTACTACTACTACTACTACTACTACTACTACTACTACTACTACTACTACTACTACTACTACTCCTACTGCTACTACTACTACTACTAAACTGCTACTACTACTACTACTACTAGTAGTAGTACTACTACTACTACTACTACTACTACTACTACTACTACTACTACTACTACTACTACTACTACTACTACTACTACTACTACTACTACTACTACTACTATTACTACTACAACTACTACTACTACTACTTCTCCTCCTACTAGTACTACTACTACTGCTACTACTTCTACTACTACTACTACTACAACTACTACTACTACTACTACTACTACTACTACTACTACTACTACTACTACTACTATTACTACTTCTATTACTTCTACTTCTACTACTACTACTACTACTACTACTACTACTACTACTACTACTACTACTACTACTACTACTACTACTACTACTACTACTTCTACTACTACTGCTACTACTACTACTACTACTACTACTACTAATAGCAGAACCAGCAGTACCACCACAACGAGTAATAATAATAACAATAATAATAAAAAATAACAATAATGATACCACTTGGCGTATACTTACCGGATAAATGTTCCTTTCCTGTGTCTGTGCAGTCTTTAGCTCGAGATATGCATTCGATAACTTCTGAACTAGCATTCGGACGAGATATTGTGCATTCGAATGTTTGGTTGGTTCTTATATATAGTTCAATCTGCCTCTCGGGATGTGAGGTAACGGTGCAATAAACAGGCACTTCATAGGATTGCACCAGATCTAATGTAATAAAGTACAATTCATATTTAACAAGCAAACGAGTATGTTGATTATGAACATTAACAAACAATATACAATAGCTATATAGTCGTGTCATGTTTAATTACTTCAGCTTGTAATAAAATGTAGCCTTTTTAAAAAATGTAATCTACTGCCTGTGGTTTATCACGGTCATCAAAAGCATTCTGTAAATAACTGCCCCTTGGACGAGATTGCTCGGATTAAAGACCTGGACTTTGCCCCGGTATTTATGAAACATCACGTGAGGTGGTGGTATGAGCCACTCTGACCATGGGTGATTGAAATCTACGCTATAACATTTTATTCGAATTCAATTAATTCCGAACTTAAAGTTGACAGAGCAATGGTACCGAAATAAAATGCATTTGATATGATCAGCGTTAGCGCTCGCCACGATAGCGAGAGGTCAAGAGTTTGAGTCATTGACTTCTGTACACGTTTGATTTACTCTTGACACTTTGAGCCAACTATTAACTAGTATAGTGGATAAAGCTGTCAAAACAGTAAATACGAATTAAACGAAAGAGGAATCTGTGGATGTTAACTTTAATTTATTGTATGAAGAACTATACGCGAGTGTATGGTGTTTATTTTAACATTAAAATAGTGCAGTTCACTTCATCTTACCCATTGCAAGTCGTGAACTGCAGATAATCCACACAAGGTGCATACTGGTTGAAATCATTTCCTGAAAAAAGTAAACATATGTATTCCAAATTATTAATATAAAAATAGTTAAGGTAGCTATGAATGTTCACGTCTTTTCATTTTAATAGTTTTGGTAAGATATACCCACTGGGCATCAAATGTTTTACGAACGTTGCTGAAACGATATATTTAGGTCGCACCGTCGGCAACCATTACCGAACATTAGCATAACGTTGCATACAAAACTTTAACAGGACTTTTCATCATAAAGTTGCAATGACGTCTCAGAAACGTTCGATTATGGGCGATACATTTGTAACCTTTTCCGAACCTTTCTGCAACGTTGCACGCGAAACGTCGGTCGAACGTTTGAGACGGATGTTGCAACAACGTTGCTTCTAGGTAATTGTGCACTCTTTTAGCGTCTGCAGTTTTTTCTGCAGTTTTCTCCCTTGAATTTACTAAATTTTAGTAACGCCGCTAGTTTTTTACCCTTGAATTCAGTATCGCCGCTAGGTGGAATGTATATTATTTTGTTCTAATAATTATTATGTAGGATTACATAAACATTTTTTAACTATCGATCTGTGAACTTTTAACGACACAATATTAAAATAACAAGACATATTCAAACCACGTTGTTTAACCTCGCATGTTAACGCATGCGCGATGCATCGATTTCCGGTCTAGAGCGATGGTCGAAAGGATAACCAGAAAATTACCAGTCAAATTCGAAATTTAAGTATATATGTAAATCAGAAACACATCCCACTGGGCATCCAACGTTGCTGCAACGTTGTATTTAGGTTGCATTGAAACGTTACAGTTTGGTTGTCACAATGGTGTATATGAACGTTTTCTTTCGTTTTTCCCCAATGTTGCTGCGACGTTTTATTTGGGTTGCATTTAAACGTAAATTTATTAACTGTTATTGTTATATTTGCTAGCAGTTCCTGCATCGCATGAATGAAAAGATTATTTCTTGTAAATTTTAGATTTTCTTTGTTTTTCATTTTACAGATCAGTTGCTTAAACTATGCTTAAGATGAACTTTTACTCAAAATCGCTGGATAAAATAAATTGTTTAAGTTTAAGTTAACACAATTTGCTGAATCTTTCAATTGTCGTCGTGGTGTAGTGGATGAGGAGTCCGCCTAGCGATCGGGATTTGGTGGGTTCGATTCCTGCTCGGGGAGCATTTACATTATCCCCGAGCTAGTTTACTTGATGTCTATTACATAGACATCAAGTACTGGTTCTCACCGTAAAACGGACTCGAAAGTGTCCATATCTGCCTATAATACTCAAAAGAGCGGTTTGCAGTAAAAAAAGAAATATGTGTTTTGTTTTTTTCTAGTAAATATACAATAACAGTTAATAAATTTACGTTTAAATGCCACCTAAATAAAACGTTGCAGCGAAGTTCGGAAAAAAACGTCAGAAAAAATCATATACACCATTTTGGCAACCGAACTGTAACGTTTGAATACAACCTAAATACAACGCTGCAGCAACGTTGGGTGCCCACTGGGTATATCTATTACCATAACATTGAAAAGTGCAACGCATGTTTTTGAATGCACAATGCGGATCACTATACAAAAATGACGCAAGGTTTTGATGTGCATGAATCGCTTCAATTAATATGGTTTTAAATGTTATGTGGTAGAGGTAATGTTTAGGGCATAAACTAGTTTTTTTCGCACATATAACACATGTGTTTGTAAAATGGCAACATAATTGTATAAACAACCTACAAGGAGCACTAGTTCGATTAATTGTAAAATTTTGACATTTAAATTCCACGTTAACATACTCGATCTATTATACAATTACGTTCTCTCTCTCCTCCTCCTCTCTCTAATACTATGTGACATGTAAATGGTTTATTTATTTCAATGTATAATAAACTCTGTTTTAAACATGAGTCTCTTGAAACAAACACACACATTCAATCAAGCATCTATGGAAGGGAAAGATCGCCAATATTATTTATCACCAGAAATGTTGCACATGTTGAGTATTCAGCTGATATGTGCCATGTTGCAATTATAGATTATACATACATGTCAAATGATAGCCGTTCAAAAAAACAAGGTTTTATATTTTATGTTTTAATTTTTTTACAATGTTAATTTTTAAAGTGGGGACATCTCAAATGTTCATCTTGTGCATTTTCCAATTAAAACTGTTCAATGAATAAGAAATTAAATGTTCAAAATGTAAAATATACATTTACTTGTATTTTTAAATTGCATACACAACGCACAACACTTTGTCACAACTCTAACGCTTCTTTACAAAGGTGAATGATATAGTATACAAATTTGCAACAGTAACTTTAACGAACTGCCAATTTCCACTGTGATCATGTAAACACGTTTTGATTGGTCAACGCGTATCTTTCCACTTTGCGATGTTACAAGTTTACATTTGCACAGTTGTCAAGTATGTATTAAATCTATACGCGGCGGAAGCCACAAAATTATTTTTCGTCTTAGCCAGGAACCAATGCTACACTTACAGGCCAGGAACCATTGTCACACGAAATTGTAATCCATGATAAAATATCTGGGTAACAAACTGATGAGTACCGGTTAAATGTAAACATTAGTTCTTCTGATGAAAAAACGAAAAAAGTCAACTTCTGTGAGTATGGATCAAAAATGTTTTTGTATCAGAAACTGGGGGGTATTTTACCGAAATGGTATTAAATTCGGTGTATATGCACTCAAGTAATTGTCTTTATATGGGTTTTCAGCTGATTTTGACTTTAATAAGTTAGTTAGTGGGTGGGGTGAAAAAACACATTTTCATGTTGCAGATTTCATTAGTTTTTTTTAAAGTTCAGGACAACAATTGACACATATATGTTATGTTTCAGATTCCAGTTTGGTTGCAAATATGCCTAACTTTCTTGGTAGATTAGCAGGATGATGATGATTCTGTTCACCAAGACTTTGTGTGTGCATGAAAGTGATAAATGTCCAGGGCAAGTGTTAACTAAAATAACATCTAGCAATTAACCTGAACAAATTATTTTACGTTTCTAGAATATATGTTTGAGTCTGTACTGATAATATATCAAATGAACCAATTTAACATGGTGGAATACTATATTAAGTGTGTATTGTTCAAACTTATTTATTTTAAACTGAACATATTAAATAAACTACACGGTTGAAGTTTTATCTATTGTCTTTTTTAACAAACATGTTGTTTTTTTTTAATATAAGAGTTTCTTCCAATTAACTTGTCTTTTTTAATATCATGATTCATATTTTTTCTCAATTATTTGTACATACTTTTTGTATAAATAAAAAACAACAACAAGAAACTAAACGCACGTAAGTAAAAATGTGTTATTCTTCTGTTGTTTTTCAGACTTGATAAGGATTCGTCGAAAGATTTGTACCAGTTTTAAGTCGCGAAACTGTGTATGAAGTACATGAACACCATCGAACTACACGGAAGGTGTTGTTATGCAGCAAGTTTAATATTTCAACTGCAGTGAAAGACAGGGACTATGGAAAGCTTTTTCTCTTAAGGAACTCTATATACAAACCATTTTATAGTTATTTTTTCATAAATAATACAACGTGTATGCATTATTAGAGGTATATATTTATGTTTTTGTTTCTATGTTATTATTGGTGTTGATTAGATGCATATGAACTCTGATTATGCAGATTTATAAAACAGTGGTTTCACAACAAATAACAATATAAACCAAATGATTCTTGTTTGTGGTCTATTAAAGTTTCTTTAGTTTCCAAAATTATGCCATGGCTTTTGTTCTTGATTTGGGAAAAGGGCCTGGCCTTTCAATTTTTGGGGAAAAATATCGAATAAACTGAAAAAAGGGACGACATTTCCCAAAGTACGGATACATTTGGGGAAAATTGCATCATTTTAACGAAATTTTCTTAGGTGAAGGGGATTTTCTCTTTGGAGAAGGGGCTATATAAGGCCCTTGCTAAAGAAGGAAACAAATCCCTGTATACCCATATGGGTTTCTTTATCAAATCTAAATAAACACTACATTAATAATATCATTACAATTTAATAAGCATACAAATCTTTCATGTTTAAGACAGTAGTAATTCAGTATAAACTTCATAAAGAAGTACAGCAGTATTCACAAAGTTTAATCTGTCAATTTATGAATTTGCAAATCTTGCTATACCAACATATAAAAGAACCAATTGACACTTAACAAACTATCATCATCAAAAGTTCTTGACTTTGGGGTTCACTTAAACAACAAACATATTAAATTGTACTAATAAATGAACTCAATTTCATATGAAATCTGAAACACTTAATGGAAATACTCAACAGCCCCATTCATGAAAGGGGGCTGCAAGATCATAGTACCACTGCATCAAGTAATAAACATGAAATTTTGTTCGATTTGTTGAATTGTAAAAATGTGTGATTACATTTGTATTCAATGTTCACTATGATATTTTTCTTTCACTGCAATACTTGCACTATCAGATATTTAAACCGAACAGTTTTTTGGTTTGCCAAGACTGGTCAATGAAATGAGTTAAAAGAACATTACTCCGACCATGACACTTTTGAACCTGTACTATTTTATGTTTACTGTTTATTTATCAAGATATCACTTCAAGTCTCGAGATGATACTTTCATCTCCTCCGTGAAAGGAACAAAATACAGAATGTAAATCATATGAAGGCGAAACCACTGAAATCCATTGAAAACAATAGGTAAATAAACATTACACACCATACTGACAACCAATCAAATAAATGTTTACATTAAGAATTAATGTATATTGTTACAACCATACAATTATTTGATGGTAAAATAAAACAATTTATAACTTTGTATGACCTAAATTATATTCTGGTTTTAAATGGTTTGCTGTTGCACAGATAATTTGCATAATATTATATATTAAAATAAAATTTGTTAGAAAATATATGATTGTGATATAGATGACCGTGTGTAAACAGACAAATAGAGAATATGAGTACGCACCTCACACCAAATGTGCTGAGCAGCCTCAGGAACAAGGCTTTTGAAGGAAAGGCACAGTCTTTTTAAGCTTGCTTATCACACCATATAAAATCATGTCCAGCAAAAGATGTTTTCTAGGCTACTCATCTCTTCGGAGTACATTGACATGTTTATGACTGTGTTCAGACTCTTTTAGTCATTCGCTGTTCTACGCTGTGATGCGCAAGAGAAGGCCGGTGGGATATATTGAATCTTCTATTTTGTAGGAGTAGAAGCAGTTCGCACTCTATTCATGGTCGATGTGACCTCCAATATCTTAAAATAGACAGCTATCTAATAAAAATAAAACCTATTTATTATAGTGTAGTCAGTGTTCGACACTAACGGTAGTCCGGTAGTCCGTGACTCGTAATAATGAGACTTGGACTCCTTGTTTTTGGGTCAAGTTAGTCCGTCGGACTTCTTCAAAATTATCTTTGAATTATATAAAAAAAATCCATTCGTTTACTTCGTTTCGCAAAAATGAGAATGTCTGCACAAAGAAAATTGTACTCAGAATGATCATTGTCGATCAATGTCCATACAAACTTTTAGTTACATTTGTTTATTGTCACATTTAAATTGTAATAATTTAAAATTCACCCTGTACATACCGCAGAAGGAAGTTTTGAATATCAAGTCATGATTTCACTCTTTAACCACTGCTTGAGAGCTGTAAGAGTTCTTCTTAACAAGGAAGATTATAGACAGCTGGTCTATTGAGAGTGAGAAGTGTTTTATCAAAACTTAGTGATGTCGGAAGTATATAGAAAACAAGAACAATGCCATCATTTAGACTATGCACTTGCCATATGAAAGCTCTGTCTCCACTGTACGTCTTTGGTAAGAGAGAATACAATTGAACTAGGTTAGATGGTGAATATACAAAAGGCATAAATATCGCATTAAATGGGAATTTCACTGCACCACAACCAACGTAACCGAGCTGAGTCTGGTCTGTTTTCAATAGATAATGGGGCAGATTTCCAATACCAAATCAGACTTAATGTTTTAACCTTAAACTTTAACGAACCAAAATCTTATTTATTTAGTGTCTTGCATATTGTTCATTAACATTTTGTTACCAGATAAAATTGTTTACAGCGAGCAGGTGGTCGAGAACCACTAATTGTGTGATCCAATGTACCTAACACCTATCTGCATCTATGAATATAACAAGTATGATGATGATACTGTATATCGAAATCTTAATAAATCATTACCTGGACCTATCAAGACTATGCAGTTAAGCTGGACAGTAAGTTCTTCCACGATAACAGAAGGCAGGCAACTACTAATGACAATTTGTACCTTAACACCGGTTGACTTGAAAATGTTTTGTAAAATGTTTAATTGTGACTCGTCAACTTGTATTCTGTACAATTGTATAGTGTACACGTGTTAGATGCTGACTTGAAGCAGATTACTAAAACCGATCGTATAACTTATTAAATATTCAACATTCTAATTTAGTTTTTCATCAACTTACTTTCAGATGGTTCTATTATCTTTTATTTATTATTATGACTACAATATTAGGTATATTAATATGTAGACTTTATATATATGCACTATTTTATTTTCAGATCTGTAGTTTAAGAAGTTACATGTTTGTATTTAAACATTTAAACCTGTTGAAGTAAGTCTACACGTGTGTACTATGGACATCGATTGAATTAAAATGAAAATATATCTATATTCATAATTGATTTATTTGCATATCGATTTTGTAGAATCGGAACAGACAACATTTTACACTTTACAGTTGTACAAAACATATATTAAATGGTGTATTTAAGACTTTTAAAAATTATTCTCTGTTAAACAAATGAGTTGAATATTCAAGACGTGCAACATTTCTGGTGATGAATATTATTGGCGGGCTTTCCCTTCCATAAGCATCAGGATTACCTTCATTAATTATGTCATTTTAATTATTTATTTATTTAATGTAGGTGCTAAAACTCGTATCATCGTTAACACTATAAACGGAGTAGAACTCATGCGCCTTTGATCATGTCAATAACACAATTCATATAATTACGTCACGCGTCATCTGCATGCTATTACCCCAAGTATTCACTTCCTATAAGTGCTGTCGGGCGTTTAAAGCGTGCGCAAGCTCATTAAAAGCATGCTCCATAATGAGCCAATATCGAGGTTTAAGATACAACGAACCTCCGTCTGAAAGTTGTCTTACAAGTGAAAACGGATAATTGACAGCCAATTGTAAATCGCTCTCACATTTATGGGGGAAGTCTATATCACTTTAATGTTGAGAATTTGTTTTCAACTGTTACTATTTTTCAAAAGCAAATCAAGGTCACTTAAATGACGCATTGTTTTCCCGAAAGGGAAGGAACCAACTATTAAAGCCACTGACCTTGAAATGAAATACATGGTAATCAATACAAATAGATGCAATTTAAAAGTGTGCAAAATTGTCATTAAAAATATAGGCTAGTTAGCAAGTAATTTATTATTTTTCAAACAGTACAGCTTTTAAAACCGAAAGTAGGATTTCTATACGTATACGTCCATTTCGACAAACGCGATTATTTTTAAGTTTTAGAGCGCAAAAAGACGGGTTTCTACCTTGTAACCACCAGATACATTCTTATTGTCATAGATACAACTAAATCTATAGACTAGTTAGCAAGTAATTTATAATTTTTCAAATGGTACCGCTTTTAAAACCGAAAGTAGGATTTCTAGACGTATACGTCCATTTCGACAACCACGATTATTATTAAGTTTTACAGCGCAAAAAAGACGGATTTCTACCTTGTAACCACCATATGTATTCTAATTGGCATAGATAAAATTAAATATATAGCCTAGTTAGCAAGTAATTTATTATTTTTCAAACGGTACCGCTTTTAAAACCGAAAGTAGGATTTCTAGACGTATACGTCCATTTGAAACACATTTAACGCAGCCTCTATATAAGGGTATCCGATCAAATGAAGCAGAAGTGGCATCAAGTCAAAAGGAAGCACATACTATTTAACCCAGATCAAGCGATTGGAAAAGAAAAATTGTTGAGAAATTTGAATAAAGCCAACGTTCTTATCTACAAGCCACTATTTAGTTTAAACCTATTTAATTAAGCTATATTGCCTCGGAAGCTTATGGCTTATTTGAAACGCTCTCGGGTCCGTTTCCTGGGACTAGAACCAGTACTTGTTGTATTTGGGGGAGATCTTAAGAACGCTTCAAGAGTGGGGATCGAACCAATGATCTCCCGGCGGACACCATACCCACAACGCCACGGTTACCACTCAGTGCCTTAAAGGGCGCAGATATCAACCCAGTCGATAGCACTATCAAAGAATAAGAGTTGAAGCCGAGTAAAACAAAAAGTCAGATGAAGCATCCATAGCAAAACCCTATTCAGATTCAAAGGATAAATTTGAAAAGCGGTGCAGCATCAGCATCAATCAATGTAGATTGCTCTTACTACATACCCCAGTAGATGTAAAAATACTTAAAACGATTGTAGGTGGTCATTGACATTGAAGGCGAATCTCCCTGTTATGACGTTTATACGAAACTGGCAAGGACTTTTCGAGAGAAGGACAGTGATTCGTTAGGCGGTTCGAAGCAGCAAAAATGTCTCTCCGGACTAAACATTCCGACAAACACAGAATTGTCATCAAAAAGAATTACCGTAATTACTATTAGTTTTCAGTAACTTAAAGAATATTTTTGTTCGTGTCCGAAAATTTTAATACGAACAATATTAAAAAATGATAGGTTTCCGAAAATTTAGAGACAAAAATTTAAGTGTCCGAAAGTTATAATAATATTGAAATAAATGCAATAAATCAATGTACAATACATTTCTTGTGATTAACCCTTCTTTTTCTGCGTAAAAAAATAAAAACAACTTCATAGCTTTGCTAACTCTTGCCTGAAATGATATAGCCCAACAAAGTAAAAACAGACAACATTCTACTTCCTTAATAGGACGACACTGATTCAAATGCTGTTTGGTGAATCTATAATTTTGTACCGGTATACATGGTTATTTACCCAATTACGCGAATGTACTGGTCCATTTTCCTCAGGTATGCATCTGCCAGGTTTTAAGACTTCAATCCGGTTGTAAAAATCCATGATCGAAGTGTTACAAGATAATCGACAATCGGGCCAAAGTCTGTAGAATATCGCGGTAAAATATTCTGTCCAAAAATTATGAGACATTTGTAATGAACAAAAACCCGTATGTCCGAAAATTGAGAGTCACATAAAATAATTATTGTGTGCTAAAAAGAGGGTGTCCGAAAACTTAGAGTGTCCGAAAATTTAGAGTAATTACGGTATATGTGGGTCCTTTTAAAATAAATCAGCATTAATTTCACATATTCTTAAAGAAAGCCTTGTTAATCAAAAGGATAACATCGATACACCTAAGCAAAGATCACAATTATATGAATAACCTGACAATTTCATCTCCAAAATCATTGTGAATTATGTCCTTTAAGGATGTTCAGAGGCTAAAGAAATTCAATGAAAAAGAACATAAATCTTTACTGAGGTTTTTATATAAGAGAAAATACAAAGAAGGTCAGATTTCCAAACAGAAAAGTGGCAAACCAAAAGCGTCGCCGTCTTTGATGCCTAAATATGTAGAAACAGTAAAACCGTCATCTGAATTTGGTGAGGACATTTATTATAGCATGCATTGTAGAATATAATGGAACGATCAACATTCATTAGTTATAGTACGTACATGGGTGCAATGTGACAGTTTCCAATTGTCGATACACTCTGACTGCTGAGGTTCTAGATGAGAGGTGTGTACATTATCACTGTACATACTACGTGATATTTTCTTTGCAGAATAAATACTATTACATACGTAAATTGTAAAACATTCGAATATCATTCGATTAATACACATACATGTATAGCAATTCTCTTTTTACGATTTTGTAAGTAAAATAATCCAATCTCTATTATGATAAACTAATAGATTTGTGTCAGTGTAAAATATACACATATTTAGTCTTGAGCGGATCAGTGGTTTCGTAGTAATCAATATAATTTATCAATATAAAGGATTTAATGACAAACTTCAATACATTCCAAAACCTGTGAAAAGGCCTCCTTTAAACCCCAATGACTCTCATTATTGCCGTTTTGTGCAGCTATCATGTTAATATTGTATCTGTTATGTTTATCTGTGATCCTAGTCAATTGTTTTCTGTGATTTACAGTATCACATCACAATTGAAATCGAAATCCTTTTTTTTTCAAATTTTAACTAAATGATCACACAAAACTTATTTTTAATCAAACTTATTTATTGTTTGAATTTTACATCACATTTAAGTCATTTCCGCATACATATTATTGATGATTACGGCTTGTTATATATCAACACCAAAATGTCATCACATATTGATTTTGAGAAAACCCCTCCTATTTTGCACTTATTTTCCGATAAAGAACAAGGGGATCCGGTTGTTACTGAGTCAGTGTAACATAAAACTTGCACAGAAAACAAAAAAACAGTCGGTCAAGCTTTAAACCACAGGCGTGTTTCTATATGCAAGGCATGGCATGTGTTTTATTGACTAAAAATCTACGGAAAACTGTATCGGTATATTATGAAGAGATAATGTGCGACGTACCTGTGTTTTCTAATTAAGAGAACCATATTGTTAGCAAACCTTGCCTATATTCTTTCTCATAAACGGTTTAACAATTTCTGTAAGATGTCATTAAACGTATTGGAAAAAATGCCAAATAATTTTTCTTCGTGTGTAAGTGACTTTTAGTTACTTTACAATGCATGCAATTCTGAACCCATTCCCAGTGCAAAGCATTGAGGGAGCACTAATCCGTTTTTATTTGCAACAAATTCGCCAACACTTCACTAAGCGTTTCTCTGATGGATGATTTAACTTAGAAATAACTACAAATGATATCGTGAGTACAACAGTGAAATCAGTTGGTTGGAATGTTATTAAATCCCCCATTTAAACTGTTTTGGTTGACAAATAATTTGAATTGAAACATTTTTTGTTCATCAATGCGGTGTAGGTAGTAATCGATTCGAGGTTCAATGGTTGAACTTCTGAATGCATGTTGCATATTTTGAAATGAGATCCAGAGTCCTAAGCTAATCTTTACACATCATCGACCGTATGCTGATATTCCAAAACCCATGGTTTAACTTCGCATAAAACACCAACGCCTCTGCACAATTCACTTCTATACTATCGAATGTATATAACTTTAATGTTTGTACTCAGTAATATTACTTACTTTATAGTTTTAAAATACCTTACCTCAATCTGAGTAATATCCAAGTAATTGTTTTACTCACATGCTGTAAATCACACTCATCTGTCTAGATGGATAATTCGCACACGAGGCATAGTATTATGTTTACTGAACAAAGTCTCAAACGAGGTCGTAGGACAAGTGTGTTAAATAGCGCAGTGGTCTAATTCTGCTATGTAGGCTTTCATTAAAATATCAAAGCGCTGAAGGCACTGAAGTTGTTCGCTATTGCATAATTTAAAGCCGGCCGAGTTGATATTGCTCACAACAATTTGGTTTTCTCAACTGACCAGAATTGATCAGTATTCGTCAGATACATTCTAAAGCTTAAATCTTTCATACTGATTTTCGCAAAAAAATGTGCAAAAAAAGACAAAAGCATCAAAAATACGAAACCTAATCATGTACATAACGGAATCCTCAAGACTATTATTAACCTGTGATATCCACTTCCGCGCTTTTCAAAGCAAAGAAGAACTCCTAAATCACAGGTGTTGGGCGCGTGGCCAAGTCACTTAAACACTATCAACATGTCATAAAACAACATTTTTCATCATTTTGACAAAAACAGTTCTGATATATTATATATATATATATACAAGGTAGATATCTCTTGACACAGGAAAATCCCCTACATCAACATGTTTAAGCCATTAAATGCCTAAATGACGGCCGATTTTCGTAAACTATGTACCATTTTGTTGGGAAAGGTTGCCTCGTGACGAAAAATGACCACAAACGGCTACTTGCCAACATAAACTACAAGAAAACACTTCTCGAAATTGAATCCTAGAAATGCCAGGTCGGCTCTCGTCTGACCGAACGTTTAGTGCCGATTTTAACAAGAGTAAAGCTATCGAAATATCCCAGCTATGGAGCATAATCCACATTAGTACAATAAACAAATACGAAATTGAATTTTATAATGTTATCAGCAATTTTTGTTTGGTCAAAATGATGAAAAATGTTGTTTTATGACATATTGAAAGTGTTTAAGAGCCACGTGCCCATTACCTGTGCTCCGAGTCTGTGCATTTATTTTCATTCTTCAGACGAGTCCATGTCTCGAGTGAATCACGTGGTTTTACATGTGACCGCGCGTGTTTAAATTTAGAACATTTCTGTCCATGAGATCATTTCTGTCCATGAACAGAAATTGAAAAGCCCTATCTTTGAACTGATTTTGGGCATTTCCTGACCGATTTTGACCAAATTGTTTGCATATCTGACATAAATACAATCACATTTTGACTCATAATCACTTTTTTGCGACACATAACAAAAATTAACCAACATCAACTCGGCCGACTTTAAGACGCAACTCATTTTTTCAAAATGAATCACAAGGCTGAAATGAACACACACCATTCAAATTTATAAAGAGAAAGTTTGCTATTTTGAATTCAATTTTGTATCGAAAAGCATTGTGCTAAAATGTGACATTTACATTTCGCAATGCGATTTTTAATGACACTCGTCGTGCGAAAATGGGTCTTATTCCATATGCGCCCATCATATATATAGTCCACTCAGCACGCAACTCTCAGTCTGGTTAGGAGATACATAATGAGACCATAACACATTGAGGGATTTTATAGCGGACAGTATCGCCTTAGACCAGACTGCGGAAATGCACATGTTGGGCTTAAGATACGCTGGCCGAAACGCTTAAGACCCATTTTCGCATGACGCGGCTATGAAAGTGTGATTTAAATGTGTCGAAAGAAAACTGAGTGTAAATGAAATCTTTACATACGATATATTTCGATGGTGAAGAAATATACTTAGTATAAGGCATTATAGTGCCGCATTTGGGACACATATGATGTGCACTTCCTTAGTATAATTTTTATCTACTTACACTAATGTGTGGTTTGACAATGATAACAAGTAAAAAAACACAATAGTTTAACTTTTGTTTTCAATTTAATTATTTTGAAAGGTAAATTGCAACCTTTATTTCAAAGTCAGCATTTACGCCGACTACCTTTTTAAAAGATATCTCTTGTTATATTTAGTTGTTTTTTATATTCGATTTAAGCAATTATAAAGGATTTTTGTGGTTGTCTATAGAATACCTGTAGTAATTGGTGAATTCACGATCAACGTTTTATAAATTGAGAAATGTGAGTATAAACCAGCTTAACATTCTACTAATGCGGTGTTAGCACCCGTAAATAAAAAAGATCGCCGCTATCTGTTGAGAACAAAGGGACGTTTCCCAGAAATATCAAATTTAACCCCGCTGTAAAAGCATGCACTATGAACGAGGTTATGAAACATCCCAATATACTTGTCTATCAGCAAAAGTGTTAATTTTCCGTCATCTATTAATAGCCTCAGATTATGCAGACGCGGTGGTTATCGTTGTTACCGTAGTTAAGAGCAGACCAACTTGCAACGCGTAGTCCGAACCTTAGTTGTTCGCAAGCGAACAACTAATAAACCACTATTTATAGATGTATGTTATATATGGCTCAAGACTATAATCTAATAATAAAACACTGCCGTTATTGATTTCGACTTGTTACTTTAACATGTGATAAATCACAAAGATTATAATATCATGATGTTTATTAATTACTATACATAAATAGAAAATACTTTGACTACTTTTGTAATGCATAAGATTACGAATATGACTATTATGACTATGATTTTGATTACGATAATGACAATGATGATGATTATAAGGATTATGCTTTTGATTTGATAATGTTGATAAAAAAGATGACAATGGTGATGATAATGCTTATCGTGATGCTTATGATGCCGCTGCAGCTGACGATGATATGATGATTCTGCTGCTGCTGTTGATGATGATTATGATGATGATGAAGATTATGATGATGATGCTTTAACGAGTAAATGAGTGAAACGAATGTTTATCTTCATTACAACAGCTGATTCATACTTCTCATTCGGATCAGGAAGAAGTACATGTAACACAAACAATAATTACATTCGATAAACATGTTCAAGAGGGACTACCATGTTTATTACTAATTCGAATGCAGGTGTGCATAACATCATGTTTGTTGTATCATGATTTAATATATTCTAATTGAGTTGTATAATCATTCAATACTAATTTTTCAAGTGATTCTATATTATTTTTTTGTGGACATATATTTATTTGAAAATCCAAAAATATTTTGCTAAAAATTTATTGAACATTTTTACAAATAATATACAATATACGTGTTGCAAATTTAGTTTTTTTTACAGATCATTGTCACAGTTGGCCTAACACCAAGTCGATATCAACATATTTAGTTTAATCTGCACCTATTTATGGTCTCATCAACGGACGTACCATCGCTATCTGTTATAAATGATTTGTGCGCGATAAACTTATATGCAAATGCATAATTTTACATTTGATGTATAAGCTTATTGTTGACCGAACAACGACGCTGATCGTATGCCCTACTCTTATGTACGTATTAGTCGAACAAAGAAAGGAAATGCGAGTTTTACGACTTCCTTAACGTTGTGAAAGCATGAGTCATAGCATTTTTAAGTTATTGAGATTTTTGCTTTATGTTCAAAAGTTTCGAAAAGAAATTATAATACTGTTCATGTACCTTCTGCCTGTCCTCAATGCCCAAGTGTTACCATGCAAAAAACTACCGTACATTCAAATATGACATTTATACTACACTACTATGTGTCTCGCGTGATCTAATGAATCCTAATACAAATTATGAACTGTTTACGGAAATAGTTAAGTGCGTAAGTATTTCGAAGTATTTTCGACGTAAAAGGCATCTTTCACAATTGGTATTCACAGTGTGTGTGAAATAAGATCCACTAGAAAATTTTGTGAGATACAACATGGATAATCGTCTAACATATTCTTGGATCATTCTTTCTGTGTTAATATCAAGTAAGATTTAACTGTTAATAGTACGTTGAACAAAAAAAATATCTGAGCGATCGCAAGCATACTCAGTCAATTAGTTTCTTTAAAACAAAAATAAACAAATTAACCTCCCCAGAATTCTGTCCATTCCTATCATACCAGATTAAGTAATAAAGGTTCTTTCTGTGTACCAAAGGTTAAAGGAAATGGGAAGAAGTCCTTCAGTTACTTGGGTTGCACATTGTGGAATAAACCAACATCTTTTATAACCCAGATGACAGTATCGTCTAGTTTTAAATCTGCTATAAAACAACATCTTTTAAATAGAGTAGTTTAATCTATCTTAAGTTACCTTGCTTTGCTGTTAAATTTTTACATTTTCCTTTACCCAATGTCTTATCAGTTCGGATTAATAATACATGCATACTAAATGTGACTTTTTAATTGTTGTTTGTTGTAGTAACCTTTATCTGTGATATAATGATCATGATTAATACATTTAATGTTTTCTGCTTTAAGATGATACTCAATTATACTGTGATAGTACATGTCTACAAAGCTACAATGTGATATTAATGCTGTGTTCATTGATTTGAATCTCTATTATAGTTCATGTATTTATTATTATTAACATGGTATTTATTATTTATTTATAACTTGTGCCTCTCTATGTCGTGCCACCAACAACAAGGACCACAATGGAAATAAGGGACATTGCTCTGTGTTGTGTAATCCTTGGCGTTGGTGTGCATGCCACAGTGCATTCTATGCACGTACTTTTTAATAATGATTGTTTTTTACTTTCATATGGTTTTATGTTCATGTTGTTTTAATACAGTGTGTGTATATATTCTATCTCCAAAATAAATATATATATAACTACTATTTAAAACATGAAGATAATACGCATGTTTGGCGATGAAATCCTTTGCATACAATCGAGAAGACATTTTACTCCTCTTGCAATAACGACTTCCTACAAATCCTTTATCTAGAGTTTTACGTAGTCAAACACGACACACGTAGATTATTTTCTACAACAGTGTTTTAATAATATATTGAAACCCCAATATATTAATTTCGGTTTTCGAAATTTATAACCACATTAACTTGAGCCAATAAAGAATCGTTTTTCGAATAGCAGCGTGCACAAAACGATAACTGTGTTATTGTAATGTTAACAAACTAACATGTACATATTATAAATATCTAAAATAAAGCCTTTAAGCAGAACCACTAATGTATGTAAATTACTTTTCGTTTTAATTTATTTTAATTTTGGTTCATTATTTGAAAGGAACAATTCATTTTATTGTACTAATATGTATGCGTTTTATGAGGTATTTTATATGTTTAATTAACTAGATTATCTGGAAATAAAAATAAACAAATTCTATATGGCATTTTCAGCAAAAGGGACCATACGGATATCAAGTTATATTGTGGCCCATAACAAATTCAACATAACATGTCAATGGACAGGTCTTGCGACAAACGTAATCTTTTATCGTCAAACACAAACATTGGCGTATCCGTCTGCCGGTGGGGAGCATAGTCGAGTTGATAATGTTTTACAAGTTACAGATCCTGAAAATGAATGCCATATACAATCATCCTTAATTGTAGCGTGCGTCTGTTTCAAATATTCGGCGGTTAGTTGTATTATAAATAATACACTGGAAGAGCAACTTATTGTACAATGGAAGTGTGCAATATACATAAACGGGGACAGGATTTTCAGCAACATCACATCTCTTAAAACATATGGTAATTAATGCTTATAACATGATATTTATACAGTATGTTGTCGTATTTGTTTTATATGGTATTCTGTTTATACACATAATTACATACTGACTGTAATATGATTTAAATACGTTAATAAAATATTTTGCTTCAAGTCATTTCACAATACCAGTAAAACAAAAAGGAAAGGCACACTATGCACATGAACTACTAAATTTATTTCAGAACCTGCTAAAATAACAACATTTCAAGTAGATGCATTTCAAGGAGTGTCCCATGTCACATTAAAGGAAAACAACACTGCGATGCTGACCTGTATTTCTGAAGGTTTTCCTATACCGGAAATAAGTCTTAAGAGGGATACATTAGCGTTTGGAGCATCTATTGTTCAGTCAGAGATAAGCATAAGAAGTCAACTAAACAAAACGTTTACCAACATTAGCCGCCAAAAGACAGGCAAATATACCTGTGTTGCTTCCAACGAACATGGGCAAAGTGAACAAAGCCTTTATTTGAATATATTATGTAAGTATCGCTTAAGTGCTTTTAATCAAGAAACGGTGCATCAAAAGAATCGATAGAAAGCAAACAAATAAAAAAAAACTGACACATTACTGTTAATTTTAATGTTTCTTTTAAGAAATATTTAACTTTATCTTAATAACCGACACATGACTAAACATCCCGATGTGCATAGCTATTTAAAGGTTGCAAAAATGTATAAAACGATATGTACTTACATGTCCAGACCCTCCATCTGTAATTCGCACTGACAATGTGTACATCAAGGAAGGAGAAGGTCTCAACATAACATGCAAATATGAACCCGGTAATCCACCCGAGACGGCAGTACATTGGAAAAAAGAAGGCATTATATATTCAAACAAAACATTACTGTATCCGAGAGTAGCCAGAACAGATGCTGGTAACTACTCTTGCATTGCGACAAACACATACGACAACGGACATACCAACTTCACGGGAGTCGATTTTCAGCGGTTTATCCTGCACGTTTTATGTAATATTTGTGTTGACATACATTTGTAATGTGTTGTCCCCAATTTAAAACGATTTTGAAAAAGTTTGATCGGTAATCTTAAGTTGTAATATATATTTATTATTATTAATTTTAATGCTGTGATTTGCATGTCCAAATACTCATAAGAAACGTATGCTCTTTAATGGTGTGTGTGGCATTAAATACGACTGGATATGTAGGACAGGAGATGTTTTTGAATGTATTGTGTATGTATATTGTAAACATGTGCTAGCGATAACGCTAATGTGCATTATCAGTTTAAAAAAAATTATTTGTGCAAAAAAACATATTAAATAATGTGGTCGTCAAAGTACCTCCATAAAATGCACTTACGGTTCGTAAGTATAAAGTTTGGAAAAAAAACGAATTTACTATGCATAAAATTGAATTATACTTCAGTCATACCTATGTATATTTTTTAACGTTGAACATTACAACTGTTCCTTTAAAAAATAATATGAGTCTTGGATGAATTCGAATCATAAACAGATCAATATTAATATTCAGTTCGTGTTATAGATTATTGAAACTGTTTTACCTTTTCAGTTCCAGTGAGCAGAAAAATTCCTGTTACTGACTTTTCAAACTATGGAAACGAAGCAAATATTTATCTTGGTGGAGAAGTGACATTTTCGTTTTCAGCATTGGCAAATCCACTTCCGACAAGTGCTGAATATGTTTGGCATAAATGCAGTGACACCAATTGTACTGAAATAACCAACAGTTCCCGTTCTTATATAGAGACTTATAGAGATTTTAGCAACCTAACGGTAGTCAATATAACGGAGTCAGATTATGGGATGTACATTTTGCAAGTGGGAAACGGAATAGGAAAGCCTCATACGGAAGTTTACTTTTTGAAGCGTCTATGTAAGTGATGATTTTAGTTCATTATACATATTTGTTCAATATCAAGATGCAATACAAAATAAACATAGTTGATGATTGTAGAAGCAGACTGGGCATTACAAGTATCGGAACGAACACATTTAAAGATGCACTTTTCTGGATGTATATAAGTCAGACAAATGCGCAAGTAATTTTTGTGTTTGGAAATTTAGTTCTTATTGATCTCAATCAAAAACTAGGTGTGACGTTAAAACGTATGCTTATAATCCATTAAAAAAACACATTTACTATCGTAAAAGAGAACAAATCGATACGCCATATGCATTTAAGCGATCTATATTTGTTTTCTTTCAAGCATCTCTTCCCACAAAACCAATGACCAACATGACAGTTATTGGATTATTAGCAGGGTTAAGTGGAACCCTCATTTTAGTAATTATATTCGTTCTTGCCGAATATGTGCACCGACATTTAACACAAACGGAAACAATAGGTATGTAATTACTTATTTGATCAACAATCAGGATCACTTGAATGTATAACATATATCAAAATGTGAATCATTCGTAAAGGAAACAAATGAAATGGTGCATTAAATACTGTATCGCTCTGTATTCTTAGATCATATAAATTGCCCGACCATTTTTATAATATATACTCACATTAAATATGTTTCTTAGTGTAAAATATATAATCACTACACATATTTGCATTCTTTTGAAAAGACGTCGGATGTCAGTCTGTTGTTCCAACAACCTCTTACAACGACGACACTACCGTGAAACTTCCTTTCGTGCCCTTAGATCGGTTGGATGTTCAAGGCGAGGCCATTGCTCTTTATTCTTCAGCTGCACAATTGGAGATTTACAGTCAAATTGATCTACAGCTCGTCGAAGAGATGATATCTAGAAATGGTACGATTAAATCTCATCGGCTAAATTCATTGTCTTTTGTGAACCAAAGCTTTCATGTTTGCACGATATGTCAAATACTTACACAATCTATATTTATCGAATGACCGCCGTTTTCCGCAAAATATGTCAACATCTGCGCGTTCGTGAGATCTACGCAATCAGCATAATTATTCAAAGGTTTATCTATTGTTACATCGTGCGTTTAAGCACGTGTATTTTAGGCGGGAAAATATGTGGACATTAAGTGGATTATTTTGAAACTATTAGTCTGCGTCCATACTTTGCTGCAAAATAACCCGGCATTTTGTTCTTATTTGCATATGTAAAGAAATCAAGCCGTCTGTATTGCTGAAATAAATGACACATGCTATAATGATTTTATGTCCTGCACGAACTGTTGAAATTTCTCTTTGTGTATATTTGATCGAGTGTTTACTGGTAATACTAGTTATCGATTTCAGACGGATCTACAAACGAGACGCAGCTGGTGTAAGTGGACTTGCGACCTTTTACTTTCTTACGGGTAGTATGTGACATTTATTAAATATTGGCTCATTTCTATGATTCGGCATACGCCTCAATCAATGTACATACTTCATATTTTGAATTGAACATCTATCGCCAGTGCCTGCTGTTATGATTTTATGTTAATATAATGTCGTATGTATTGTGCTTAACTGTATAAGCAATGTGTCAGTTTTGTAAGTACAACACTAGTGGATGATAACAGGAATGCTTCTCCCGAGTATGCATCTTAAGGTTCGATGTTCCTTTCTTTTTGTGTGACGGTTTAAAAAAAAGTGAACAAGTCACATCTCAGACTCACGGTCGTTAATCACGCGCGCCACCTCTTTTTGATATGCATTAATAAATGAGCCAATGCAACTTCCGAGGTGGCGCTCAGGCCCGGATGTTTTGGCATTTCATGGTTAATTATACAGGGTGATTAGGTTTTATATGTGTGTCAACATATTTCGCATTATTTTTAAAAATCTGGCAATGTAGTGCGATTCAGCGAAGATTTATTCATCCAAAAATGTACAGAAACATACACTCCCAACCCATTAAAAAACGTGAGAACCTTAATATGTAGTGGCATTGTGGAGTTTTAAAAAGAATTTCGATGAGTTTTTCCTGTGTGATGAGAAAATGTTTACCCAATTAAATCGCTAACGGCATCAAACGATTGCGTACAACATACATTAGATGCTGCATGCACACAAATATTGGCTTCTTTCCGTCGTAGCAGATAATGTTGCATTTTTCCTAAAGAGATGGAGCCAATGCTTAAGAGGTGGCGCTAATGATAGGAGGTGGCGCCAATGCAGGATGTATCAATTTACTTATTTATTTGTTATATTTAATATATTTTTCAACGTACACAGAAGGCCAAAATCTTTACAGAACGTAAACACATTCTATTATAAATAAGATGTAGTATGTTTTAATAATTGTATAAGTGATCATCTCAATTAAGAAGTCACCAACATGAATAAAACATATTGTACGATTTATACCAAAATTTGTAATACTCGATAAAACCAATAACTTAATGTTCAGCATAATCAAAATAATTCATCGACCGCAATATCTGTATATAGTATGGCAATTCACGAAATAGATATAAGATAATACTTCTTGAAACGATGATTTGTGTATCTTAATCCAAATGCTTAATTTACTGAAACTCTGAAAGACCAAGGGCAACGAACGTTAATAAAGCTCATATATGTTGTTTTTCCGACGATCAACTCCAACAAAAAATAAGATAGCTCGGTCTTTTTCCGTTAACTTTTTTGTATAATACATGTTAAATGTTCTTATCATACAAAGAAGAACGTTTAAAACCATCAAGACATTATTAGAAAATTACTTTTTCTTATTAAAAAGGCACGCGACTCAAATATGATGAAGTAGTCAACTTACAAAAAATAATGCAAGTCTTGTAGACATAATAGAAGCCATATCATAAAATATATCACTTTAAGATAGCTAAAAATGTGCATTGGCGCCACCTCCTAATCTGCGCGCCACCTCCTTGGCATTGTTCCCATCTCTTTTTGAAAAATGCAAATGTATCTATTAGATCGGCTAGAAGCCGATGTTTTTGTGTATGCATCAACTTGTACAGGTTCAAAGCAATCGTTTTATGTAATGGGCATTTAAATGGCTGTGATTTTGCTCGTCACGATGGCAAAAGTCATCGATTTGCTTTCACGAATTCTACCATGCAACAACTTATAAAGGTCCTCACATAACCAAATGGGTTGTGATTGTATGTTTCTGTACATTTTTGGATGAATTTATATTTGCTGAATCGCACTACATTGGCAGATTTTTAAAATAATGCTAAATATGTTGAAAAAACATTTAAAACCTAATCACCCTGTAAAATTATCCGTTACATTTCAAAACATCCGGGCCTGAGCGCCACCTCGGAAGTAGCATTGGCTCATTTATATATGCATCTCAAACAAGAGGTGGCGCGCGTGATTAACGGCCGTGAGAATGCGTATTTAATTGGCATAAACTCGTTAAAAAATCATCTCTATCATGCAATTAATAATCTTGTTTAACGTATAGTGTCCTGCATTCATATAATTCTTTCAGATAATTTGAAATCATTCATTAAATTGATAGTATCTTGTAAATAATATATTCATGCTATTTGGTACACGGGTACGTTATTGAAGCTCAAACATAACTGTTTTTGTTATTGCTAATTATAATGTGATTGCTTATGTTGATTGGTATGTGGCTAACTCTGCTGCTGCATCTTCTTTTGATGGTGATGATGATGATGATGATGACGATGATGATGATGAAGATGATGAAGATGATGATGATGATGATGATGATGATGATGATGATGATGATGATGATGATGATGATGATGATGATGATGATGATGATGATGAAGATTTTGCGTCTGTTGCTGATGATTATTATGCTTCTGCTACTTCTTGACATGATGATGATGATGATGATGATGATGATGATGATGATGATGATGATGATGATGATGATGATGATGATGATGATGATGATGATGATGATGATGATGATGATGATGATGATGATGATGCTAATGATGCTGGTGATGAATATATTCCATAATATAAGCTTAACTACATTTGAACTGCAGGACAGAACCAATTCGATGTAACGGTGTGGGTCCTCCGGAACCGGATGATGAGCCGCAATACATCGTTGGTCGTTGTGGCCGCTGACTGATACTACAATAATAAATTTTGAAAGATTTTGAATGTTCACAAGGTGCATTTCAATCTACATAATATTGAACTAAGCACAGCGCGATTGCGTTAAACACAGCGTATCACAATTTCTCGAACGTAGCACTTGAAACATAGAAAGGATATAGAGGGAGACAAAGAAGCAAAATCAAACGTGATAGTACTGCCAAATACGGACCAGATGTTGCATTTCTTATAGCTCGACATTTTTAATTAAAAATAGTAATTGTACATAATAATCCATTATTTTAAAAACTCTTTAATTGAATATTTGTCTTTCCAGTTCAGATTGTCAACTGTATGTTTGTTTTGAAGTATATAAGGCATTGTTCGTATTAGGATGCACATAATATATTCAATAATTACATGTATTTCTGCTTTGGGTTGCTATTTCCTAAATGTGCTTAATATGGACTGGTGATTGTATATAGTATACGTTAAATTGAGTGATATAATATAATAAGCGTAGTTAAATACTCAGATCATACTTAATTCATCACACCCGATGCGCTTAATTAATCTTACAAACTACATGAACAAATTGCGGCCTTGCTCATTGCATAGTTTAGAACGCATATTTGATATCAACTGCATGATAATTTATCAAATCGTTTGAGCATCAATCTACTTTTTGTTGTATCGTTATTGATCGGTCAACAAACAACTATTTTTCGATCGGATTTGTTGCGTGGAGATTTAACAACAATACATTAAACAATACTATTCAATCACAAGATTCATTTTACAAGAGTATACTATTCAATCACAAGATTCATCTTACAAGAGTATACTATTCAATCACAAGATTCATCTTACAAGAGTATACTATTCAATCACAAGATTCATCTTACAAGAGTATTGAGCTAGCCATAATGAAAAATAAAAAAGCTTTTTTTGTTTGTGGTCGGATTGAGCCTGTTGTTCGACTCCCACAACATGTCTTCAGATTATCAACAAGTAACATTTACATTACAACCATAAATATACTGTAATGTAGTTACTGAGACATATTTTTAAATCGTATACATTTATTTTTCAACAGTGCAAAATATGAAGAATACTTAAATCACCTGGTGTGTTATTGGCTTGATTATTATTCGATTTCTTTCTTAGCGTTGTGTACTTCTTGTCTACGATTACATGTCAACGAAGATGTATAAAACGTAGGGTCAATATTATTCGACATACAAATATAAATATGCAGCAGTTATTACAAACACATTAAGTATGCGATAACCTCGGCCTGAGATTTGGTTAAAAGTGTGTGAACGTTTTTAATTTGATGATTGAAAAAATAAATAATCTCTTTAAGCAAATTACATACAAAAATGCCTTACCTATTGTCTCGCGAAACTTTATCCAAGAATGTTTTTTTTTTATTTAAAGTACCGTATATTTAAATCCGACTTAAAAGGAAGGGCTAACGCAAAATCAAAGTCTCTAGGTTATATTTTGAAGAAAATGGAATTACCTGAAAACTCGAGTGTACGATCTTTACATCTAAACTACTCGGTGCTTGACATTTCTGTGTGGCCATTGCACGCAGATTTCGTAATCAGTTATAGTCTTAATGCGTTTAATGGTGCCTTTTAAAACAGTTAAATCAAGTTAATATAAAAAAATAGAATAATGTGATAGAATAAGAAGATAGCCCCGTACGAACAGCTGATTTCTTTCCATCTCAGTATGTACATGTAATTGTTTGACAGTTAGCATTAAGTATACTCTACTCAATTTTGGGTGTTCGTTGTTATTGATTGTATCATTTCTGCTTATACAAAAATGAATTCTTTGTATTATTTCTTCAATAGTGAATGGTTCATGGCAATTATGAAATGGATTTTTGAATATTTGTGTACAGGCTTCAGAAATCAATAAATAATGTGTTGTCATTTTATGAAATATTAAATAGGTATATGAATTGTGTGTTTCAATCTTTTATAGCGTTTTGTTCAATATCTCTAATAAAAGTTCGTAAAGGGAATCAAGTAAATGTATACAAAATTATTTGCAATTAACCATGCTCGTATAGTTTGATGTCTGAATTTGTAAACAATATTTTAATATGCATAAGGTCATGAGGATATATAATCGCCTCAGCATACACGAATGATTATGCACACTAAACATCCCCAAAACCGGAAAACAGAGAGATCCATAACAAAATCGGGTTTAAAGCATTAGCAGCAAAGGCAATGAGATGATAATTATTTTGCGCAGTATATCAATGTGGAGAATCTATTTTTAACTTTTAACCGAACAAGACGAAGTTGGAGTCACAACGAGTGAGTTTCCTCGCATGTGAGCGGCCGTGTAAAGACGAGTTACCACGAAGGGTAACTGTGAATCGGTTAAAACAGATGTTTCGCGTTTCGCAACATCACACTATGCAATTTCGGGTGATGGCTTCTATCAGCAAATGTCTATCTATTTAAATGCATCTTGTATTAAAAACTTAAAAAGCGTTTAACAAGTCCTAAATGTTGCTATTTTTGAGCCATTTTTACAGCTTTTCTCTTATTAGCATCATGTAAAGGAGGAGTAGAGAACGATATCCTGATTTTTTTATATTTTGGGAGCACTTTCACACCGGTTACGCGGATACTTTGATAACTGATGACACTTCGATAACAGAGAACAACAAAAGCCACGCGCGAGAGGAGAGGTCTTCAGCTTTTTCATTTATGTTCTGTTCATTCGGTTTTCAGACACGGGACATTTTTTATGGTCGATTAATGGTATAGAACTTCGTATTTCGAAGAAAGAAATGATAAAATTAAATAAATCGTACAAACAGGTCACTGTTTATTTAAATGTTTCTGGTACTAAATATGTTTCGGCCGTAGCCTTCATCAGTAGTACATTAATATAAACAAATACAAAGGAAGTGACGTCAACGTCATACAATAACGTAACGTCGTTTGGCGGAAAAATATATAGTTCATAATATTACATAATACATAATACAGAGATGGATCATTGCTGATACAACAGTCTATTAGTAATAATATAATTTATAAAAAAACATAGTAATAGACAAACATCAAAGGTATATGTAAATTATGTTTATGTTCTATATGTCATACAGCAGTTTATTATTTAGACCGTTAGGAATCATAGTTTTTAATTTGTGTATCCAATATGTTTCTTTACATAAACGGTCTAGATTGTTTTGAACAACATCAATTGGTACAAAGGAGAAATCTGATAAAGTGCAATCATTGTCAGTAGATCCAAAATGTGTAGCAACATGTGCAATAGGATTTATTGAACAATTTCTGATATCAAATCTATGGCTATTCATTCTGCGGGAAACATTCTGATTAGTTTGTCCAACGCATTGTTTATTACAATTTTTACATGTAATAAGATATATAACATTGCGCGAAGTACAAGCAACATCATAGCGTAAATCATACGATAAACCAGTAACACTACTATTGAAACTTGAACATATGTTTATATTATTGCAATGTGTACATCTTGGTCGGTTACATTGACCCGATAAATGAATATCAGTACTGTTATAAGACACTGAACATCTTACAAGGCTGTTACGTATATTCTTAGGTCTTTTATAGGCCAAAATAGGTTTAAATGAATGTAAAGACTTAACACTTTCCTTGTTTGATAATCTGAACAAATACCAGTATTTGTGTAAAATTTTAGCAATATTAGGAAGTGATGTGTTAAAACATACAGTAAATGGTATTATTGAATCAGTATTTCTCTGAGTAACAAATAATGCACTTTCCTGTGTCATATTTTTCACTTGAGAAAATCCATTTTCAATAACATTTGTTGGATAATTTCTACTTTTAAAATACTTCAATAAACTAGATAAGGACTGATTGAATACATCATCATCAGAAATAATACGTCTGTAGCGCTTTGCCTGACTGTATGGAATACTCCGCTTACAGGACATGGGGTGAGATGACGTAAAATCTAAGTATAAATGCATATTAGTGGGTTTACAAAAAAAAGTTGTAACCACAGTGTCTAGTTCACTTTTTGATATAGAAACATCAAGGAAAGATACACACTGTTGAGATATATGAGAGGTAAATTTTATGGTTGAATGGAAGTTATTTAAATTATTAATAAAAGTGTTTAAATCTTCTAAATCTTTTTTTTTTGAAGAAAGAAATGCGCAGAAAAAATTATATAAACAATTATATAAACAAAACGATAAAATTCCATCGATAATCAGCTTGAATTGGATGATCACTGTATATTTAAACAAAAATAAACATACTTGGAAATAAACCAAGAACGTGCTTACTTTTCGAAATAAAAGTTCAATATATCCAATAATGTTACAACATGTTACATTTTAGTTCACTAAAGTTTTTGAGAAAATTTGAATGTTTAAAGAGTCGGATGCCAATTGTTCATGGACATTTCTTAACCGATCATCTCAATGACAATGGCACTTCTATTCCCGATTAATCGACACTTTTTACCAGATACAACACACTCTTTTTAGTGAATCAGAAATGTAGAATTCGGTTGGGAATACTGCTATAGTAAGCAGGCAATGCATTAAATGTATGTACTGAAGTAAATAGTAAATTAAAATCGAATTACCGACACAATTTCTTATTCTTTTGGTTGTATGATTATGATTGTGTATACATGTGAAAGATAAATGTGAAACTAATTCGATATGTCTGATGAGTACCGTCTATATGTTTTCCAGCTTTCGAGTCACCCATCCACCGGATGTTCGTATAGTTCACGAGCTTAAACCATTTTAACCGACGTTAAACGGTTGATCTAAAGCATGTATATTTATGTCCTAACAAAGGAACTAAGGTCATTTACTAATATATTAGATTGCATGTCATGCAACATCACTATTCCAAAACTGCTACTTAAAGATAAATACCAGCAACGATGCAGGTCCGAAATTCTTTTATTTCAACCTATACGTTATCATTGCGTATAGCAAGTGCTTCGTGTAAGCAGAGCTCAAGATAAAGGGAGTTTTTAATTATATTATTAATGTTGTGGCTACGCATTAGTATCGCCTTGATGATGCGATTCTAATGAGCACCAACGACATAGGATTTTATGAAGGATTTTATTATAAGATCCATTCGCTCCCGTTATTTAGAGCCCTATTATAAGTAAAATTAAACACGATCGTGTTGATGTACATGATCCGTTGTATTTTCATCTCTCTGAATCTCAAGTTACCACTTAAAAAACAAGTTCATTGTGTAGACAATTATTTCCGGTCGTCACTTGAAATATATTTCTTCAGAAATAAGCATTATAAAGTTAAAGATTGCAATCATAATTTTAATAGTATTTGATAATAGTAATGTGCTTTTTTTAAACGAGAACGTCATTGATTATATTTCACATGTGTTTGTAAGTAAGTTATGCATAGAATCCCAATGTGTCGCGCTTGACTATGCACAATGATTCGTACTTCAAACTGTTTGGTGAGAGCAGCCATATTATACATAAATGCATTTCCGGTAGAAGGTAAAGCTCGGTTATTAGAGTGCCCAATTTGTTGAAAGACTCTGTTATCCGAAGTATCCTTTATCGGGAATCAAAGTGTCTGCAACTCCATGAATACCACCTATTAGAAGATGCCCTATCTTCGTTTCTATTTAATTGAATGCTATCAAAATTTCAGTATTTGAAGCACAGTGATTACTCTAAATGCTAGAATATCAAACAATTTCTTGCAATATTTCTACATAGTTTTATTTTGTTGAAATGTTTACTGTTAATCCAGTTCATGCTGTTTTCCGACCGAATTTTCTATTTTTGCGCGTTACCAGCGTGACCTTAACCTCCAAAAGTCTCATGCATATTGTATGATTCACTTCAGAGGTATAGCCAGTCGTGTTTCACAACCTTTTATAATTGCGAGTGTCGATGCTTGTAATCGCAAGAATAAGTTTATTTTAATTCTTAATCGTTCTCGTTTAGATTACGTTATTAATTTAAACACTCACCCCTATAGTTAATATGTGGACTTTTTAAATTAGAATATCGCCACTGTTTTAGTTGGTCGCGATAGCGGGCAACTAATATAGATGGAGTTTTGCAAGTCAGTCTGCTGTTAACTACGCTAGGAACGATGACCACCGCATCTGACTGTTTATACTCACCTGGTACACTGCAGGCAGCAGAGTGTGTGTATGTAATCAATAGTGTTTAGCAGCTTGTGTGATGACATTGGCCAGTCTAGTGTTTAACAGCTTGTGCGACGACATTGGACAGTTTATCATTGAAATCTGTACATGTTCGCTGCTTTCAGGGAAAACGGGGCTTAATGCATGTCAAATAAGATTAGCCTGTGTACACTGATTAGCCTGTGCAATGCTAAAAAGCTAATCAAGGACGACACTTTCTGATGTTATGGTGTTTTTCGTTTAAAGAGAGTCTCTGGTACTGGGATGACAATTAATGCATATGCAATAAGCCCTGTTTTCCAAAAATGAAGCTTAAATTCTCTTTATATTAATGATTTGAAAAAAAAAAAGATAAAAATGATAATAACTTCAAAGTAACCTCGCTGACAAGGCAAATAAACAAAATAACTTTTAAATCAAATAAACAACCAACGAGTTCTAAATTTTTACCTTGTGGCATTTTTTAGTAAACATCTTAAAGGGACCTTTTCACAGTTTGTCAATAAATGCTTAATATTGATAAATGTAAACATTGGATCTTAAAAGCACTATTAAAAAAAATACATTTAAAAAAACACAAAAAAGTTAACCCTCAACTGGGCTCCAACCACTGACCCCTGGAATAAAAGTATATTGTTTAGACCACTCGGACATCATTGCTTATACAATGAAGGATGTATTTTATACTTTATTTGTATATAAAGCAATCATCGTAGTATGAAACAATATAACGAAAACAACAGAACTCGCCAAATTATTAAATCGTTTAATTTTTTTCAATTTACGAAACGTGAAAAGGTCCCTTTAATGTCTTCAGACTTGCAAATTGAATGAGTTCAATACACTGTCAGAGCTTACATCATGAATAACTTACAGGTTTAGTGGTTGTCTGTTAGCCTGGGGCCAGTAGATTTAAGCCCAGGAAACTCAATCTCAAAAGTTGGTAACAGTTGGGCTAAAAAGCAGGGCAACTAGCTTTTTCAAAGCTTGAACAACTCAATCAAATTAAACATAGAATACAAATTGGCGACTGCGGATCAAAAAGGCATAGGAATTGATTCCATTCCGGCTCACAACAAGACATGATGCATTAAAAGAAGTCTGTCATGTCGGCAAACTTATTGCTTAATAATTTAAAGAAAATATATAAAGTATTAGATACACATAACACAACATGTACATGATTCTAGACTTGTATTCTCTAGCAAGGCAACACAAATTCTAAAGATGGTTGCCAGTACAGCATTCAATTGCGAAAAAAGAGACATATTGTTGTTATTTTGTGTGCGACAATACATTCCATGTAAAATTCCCGCGACGATATCCGAACATCTATGAGCGAACGCGAGACTGGCTTCGGGCAGCGTCAGAAGAACCGCGTATTCATAAGAAGTATATGTTTACTTTGTTTTTCGAAATATGATACGAAATATTCGTTGATTTTGAGTGTGTATGGGCTTTTAACAGGCGAGAGTCTATATTGCACATATCACATGGGCTGAACAGAATGTAAACACACCGTTAAGAACTTTTTTTTGCAAATATCTCAAGTTATATAAATACATTTGCAAAAATCTTTAGTGTATAAAAGACAGTTTTTTCTTGCAGTTTTTGTCAATATCTTAAGATTTAAAAATAAATAATTGAATACGTCTGAAATCTGTGACAAACTTCCACGTTTCGTGAAGCGTAACCATGAACACACATGCAGTAAAAGTCGAATATTTTCATAAAAACACAGGCTTATTAAATAAAGTAATTCTTATGTATTTTACATTGCTATACGCAGAATAAACTTGGAGACTTTTCTAACGCAACACTTTTCAAACGTGAATAACTCAGTTATTAGTTAAGATTTTTTTTTTTTTTTTTACGTGTGATCATTTGACTACATTCTGAGCAAGCTCACGATACAATAATTCATCCTTGATGATCGGACGCTTTAGCACGTGGGGTATGTATGGTTTCATCTGTTTGCACTTGGAAATTGTGAATCGCAATTATTATTCGAAATTTATTTCAATTTCATCATTTCATGCGGGTTCTTATATCAAGATAACATAAAACAAGTTTAAAAAAATGTATGGCGCATAATAATATTTGAGAGCGCAATCGCTTTTAGGCAAATTGGAGGTTACCTGCAAGTGTATTGGAAACTTTAATAACGCAACACTTTTTAAACTTTAATATCTCTCTTATATGTAAAGATTTTCATTCAAAATTGTAGATGTGATCATTTGACAACATTCGTTGCAAGCTAACGATAAATCATTCATCCGTGACAATCGGACGCTTGTTGGGGTGAGTAGCATGCAATTAACCAAAATACCCAGTTGCGCTTCTAAATATTCATATGAGCCATTAATATTTTTTTTTAAATTTATTTTAGGTTTTCCTTGTTTAAAGTCACTATAACGCTCAGAATCAACGAAAATTTCGTTAAGTATTTCGTAAAATAAAGTTAACACCTTAACAATCAGTGTTCCTTATAGCAATAGCCAAAAATTCAACGCTAGATGTGGTATGATTACTTAGATTTTTGTAGATACAAAATGCTCGTTTTTATTTATTTGTGGCCACAATTAATTCCGGGTGTGTAGAAATACCGAAATACCCGTAATTACCGAAATCCCCCGAAATCCCCAATAATATTTATTATTTATCAAAATACTGCGTATATTAAGATAGAATATTGCAAAATACAATCTATTCACTGATGAAAATTTGTTTTTTATCCATGTTTGGTAGTGAAAAACTACAATATATACATAATTATTGGGATTCCGAATATGAATCAATAGTGCATGTTTTCGCAAGCACGATCGGGTACAGAAATCCCCGCTGTAAAGCTCTTCAAGTGTCAAAAAATCATCTGGGTGGCTTTTTGATATTAGAAAGAAGAGGTACAGACAAAAACTTAACAACAATATTTACAGCGGGGATTTCTGTACCTGATCGTGCTTGTGAAAACATGCACTATGGATTCATACTCGGAATCCCAATAATTATGTATATATTTTAGTTTTTCACTATCAAACATGGATAAAAACAATTTTTCATCAGTGAATAGATTGTATTTTGCAATATTCTAATTAATAAAAACGAGCATTTTGTATCAACAAAAATCTAAGTAATCATACCACATCTAGCGTTGAAATTTTGGCTATTGCTATAAGGAACACTGATTGTTAAGGTGTTAACTTTATTTTACGAAATACTTAACGAAATTTTCGTTGATTTTGAGCGTTATAGTGACTTTAAGAATCCACCTAAAATGATAAAATTGATATTTTTTTTAATAATTGTTAGTTCCATCATTTCCACGTGTTAACAGACGAAACGATACATACACCATGTGGTTAAGCGTCAACTCGTCACGGATGAATGATATTATCGTGAGCTTGCTTAAAATGTAGTAAAATGTTTGGCAAGCGAAGTGTACATTAATGTCTTAAACCAAGGTTTAACAGTTAACTATATAGTTAAGAGACTTTGAACCCGGGTTGAAAGTGCTGTTTGCACATTAATTTTTTAAACCCGTGTTCAAGACTTTGAACCGCGGTTCAAGGTGTGTCTAAAATACAAAGCTGTTATCTGAGACAACCAATCAGCGGAGCTTAAACCACAATTAGAAAGTAAATGCCGCGACTTCATTCAATTTGGTCATCTCTTAACTATAGAGTTAAGAGACTTTGAACTGCGGTTCAAAGTCTTAAACTTCGGTTAAGAGGCGCGGAATGCACATTAATTATTTAACAGTTAACTATGTAGTTAAGAAACTTTGAACCCAATTTTAAAGTGCCGTTTGCACATTAATTCATTAAACCCGAGTTCATGAGTTTGGGCCGCGGTTCTATGGCAAACGAAGTGCACATTCATGTCCTAAACCACTGTTTAACAGTTAACTGTATAGTTAAGAGACTTTGAACCCAGGTACAAAGTGCCGTTTGCACATTAATTACTTAAACCCGGGTTCAAGACTTTGAACCGCGGTTCAAAGTGTGTCTAAAAATAGATACAAATCTGTTATCTTAGACAATCAATCAGCGGAGCTTAAACCACAATTAGAATGTTAATGCCGCGACTTCATTGGTCATCTGTTAACTATAGGATTAAGAGACTTTGAACCGCAACTTTGAACTGCGGTTCAAAATCTTAAACTGCGGTTAAGAGGCGCGGAATGCACATTAATTATTTAACAGTTAATTATATAGTTAAGAATCTTTGAACCCGAGTTCAAAGTGCCGTTTGCACATTAATTCGTTAAAACCGAGTTCAAGATTTTAAACCGCGGTTCAAAGTCGGAAAAAAAATCTCTTATATACATAGTTAAGAGACAACCAATCAGCAGAGCTTAAACCACAATAAGAAGGTAAATGCCGTGATACCATTGGCCGTTTCTTAACTATAGGGTTAAGAGACTTTGAACTGGGGTTAACAAGCGCGGGATGCAAATTAATTATCTTACTGTTGAATATACAGTGAAATGAAAGTTTTGACACACCTTGCGAATGTCCCATCAAGTAAAGGTGACGATTAACCAAAATTTAGTGCAATAGAACCTAATTTCAATGGGTTTTATGCGATGCGAGTGTTCACAAAACACCGGTTGACCTTGAAAATGACATAGGACGAGGATGGATAAAAAAACACAATTTCGTCCAATAGCATTTCTCCATTATCAAAGAGTTTAAGCCGTTGACACTGCCTTGTATGGGAAGAAAAGGTGATATGAGCTATGTTGTTAAATACCAAATTTATGGATTTAATCGCTAAATTATCTCAATTTCTTAACCCGGAAGTGGACAGTTCCGATTTTCTTTGCATCGCTTGGGCAGCTTTTTACCAGTTATCTCTTTAAATACCGAAGATAAAACCATTCTGGCAGGTAGCCATTTCTCACAATGAACGATGAGATAGTGTGTATCTCGATTGAATTCTGATTGGATTTGGGCCTGTGACCCCCTCCTCCTCCGCCCCAACCCCTCCAAGGTTAGAACACAGCCACTGTACAAATCTTTCTTCTGGCACTGACAGATCTCTCTTAATAATACGCGAAAGGGGAGTTCAACAGTATTTATAGATAGTCAGGGCTCAACATTAACCTAAAAACCAACTTGCTCCGCCGGGAAAGTACTTAAAAAATCTACTTGCCCTGAACATAACGCCACTTGCCCAAACATGAAATATCACATTAACTGTAAACCTGATATTTTTAATAGAGATCAAAATGATACACCACAAAACCTTTTTATTTATGCACATTTAACAAAATGATAACAGCAATTAAAGATTTTGCAGACTTACAGTACTTGTAAAGCCGAAGCTGAATAAACTAGACATTTCTCGTCTGCTAACAGTACTGTAAACAACACGTGAACCGTAACAAAAATATCAATTGACGTAAAGCAAAAGATTGTTGAAAACGTATGTTGCAAAATATGAAATATATATATATCGAAGCTATTTGTTGTTGTTTTTATATAGTTATATAATTTTCGTAGTTTTTTTTCGTGACTGAAAACACCAACGATGTTATTTGTACCTGAATAGTAATGAAAAAGATAAACACAATAGCATTTGAAAACCGATGTTTGGAATCCCAAGCCATTTACGGCGTTTGGTTTCTAAAAATAAGTTTGGAAATGTATGCGCACCATGCGTAGTTAGTTCGGACTTCCGCAAACAACAATCGCCGAGGTAAATTCGTGCATAAGGCAAATCGTTCGTGATTATTTGTACTATTTAACCACAGAAACACACGTTTTTCTTTGTTCTTTTGTGCACTTGCCCAGGCGGACAACTAGATTAAAAAATAACTTGCCCGGACCCAACTTTTACTTGCCAGGGGCAATTGTACAACCGTTAATGTTGAGCCCTGATGATAGATAGATGGATGGATGGATGGATGGATGGATGGATGGATGGATGGATGGATGGATTGGATGGATGGATGGATGGATGGATGGATGGATGGATGGATGGATGGATGGATGGATGGATGAATGGATGGATGGATGGATGGATGGATGGATGGATGGATGGATGGATGGATGGATGGATGGATGGATGGATGGATTGATGGATGGATGGATGGATGGATGGATGGATGGATGGATGGATGGATGGATGGATGGATGGATGGATGGATGAAAGGATGGGTGGATGGATGGATGGATGGATGGATGGATGGATGGATGGATGGATGGATGGATGGATGGATGGATGGATGGATGGATGGATGGATGGATGGATGGATGGATGGATGGATGGATGGATGGATGGATGGATGGATGGATGGATGGATGGATGGACGGGCGGGCGGACGGACGAACGGACGGGTGGACAGACGGACGGATAGATAGCTCTCAGGACATTGTTTAGAGGTACTTGTGGTACTTAAATGGCCCTACTATGTTCTCCCGGCCCCTTCAGCAATCGGTACTGTGTACTCCATCTCCATACTTTATGTGCAAATTAAAGAGGTAATCCAATTATACGCAAAATTTAGCGGTGATAAATTATTATTCAACATTGAATTTTTGGTTTATTAAAATCTGACGTTTCAAAAACAATGTTAGACTTCGTTTGTATATTTTTATTGTACGTTTCGGGCAATGTAAATAGATGTGTTCATGCAATTCTGTAATACTTAAAACGTCATTTTAAGCATTTAAATAACAAAATTAATCGTACCTCGCAAAAACGCGTATATATCAGGTAGAGAGTATTATGCCACACGATGACGGCTTTAGTTAGACCACTTAGCAGGTATTTAGGTGTTAAAAAAACAAGGTAAATTTTCGTCTCATTTTTTCTTTGAAAACGCCTAATCGGATATCTCGAACTCTCGTTATCTCGATATTTTTTCTTGTTCCCGCCGACTTCGAGATAACGAGAGTGGACTGTACATGGTACATATCACGTTGCCTACGCACTTTTGCAAACGTTCATTCAAACTTCACACATGTGGAAGGCTATATAAAGTATACTAGCTCAGATCATAGCGCCCCATTGGTGTAAAAAGGTACCATGTGCCTTCCAATTTCAATGTCACGTGTTACCTTTTTGCACACAAGAGGGGCGATTGTATGTGTGTCCTCGCATTGCAAATTGTGTCATTAACATTGTTTTTAACGGTGTCTCGTATCTTTTTCAACCTTGACCCATTTTCCTAGACCCAAATTTGTCTTTAACTCTGCGGTACCATTTAACTTCTTAAAATGAAGATTACATGCATCGGGATAATTCTCATACATGAGCCGCGCCCTGGGTAAACTGGGCTTAATGCATGCTCGTAAAGTGTCGTTACCGATTAGTTACGTGCAGTTTATGTGCAGTCCGCACAGGCTAATATGGGACGACACATTCGGGTTATATGGACTATTTCGTTTAAATGAAAACACTTCTAAACGAAAATTCAATCTATGCCGGCAGTGTCCCATTCTCCCTATAGCTATTATTCAAGTAAGGCAGTTGTCAGTTAATGGCGTAACCCATTTATGCCTAGTGGACTTTCCCATCCTTCTAAATTGGATCAATTTATTTTCAAAATTAGGGTTGTCTAGTATATTTATTTCTATATTTAGAATATTTTTTTTTACAGAAATTCCTTTTAGCAAACAGCGCAGACCCTGATGAGACGCCGCATAATGCGGCCTCTCATCTGGGTCTACGCTGTTTGCCAAGGCATTTTTTCTAGACGCTAAGCATAAATGGGTTAAGTATGTGCACTTAGTACTAGTAACTCAGTCCTCTCAGTAAAAGTTTTAGTATGGAAACTGACCGCTGTCATATGCCTGAAAAACGTTTGAAAACGTCAAAAATTAACCAGCAACCGACGAAAAAGACAACTTCTAAGGCATACATGATACATTATTTTGTCCCTTACGTTTCGATCCAAAAAGTCAAAGTGATTTTAAGGTTCTTACCCCGTCGTTTGGTCCTTTTAAAAAAGTACTGACGACATAAGTGTAATGACAGGCTTTAGTATTAAGTTATTCTATTTGAAAGATAATTGATTTGATAGTTTTTTTCGCGAAAATTGTTTAATAAAGCTTGCGGAATAACAGATGATTGAGAACACTTGTCTGTGGATACGTATGTATTTTTGACGATGCTGCAAAGCATCGTCTAAGTTTTCATACCAGTGAAAAAATCTTCACAATAGCGACCTATGTAAAAGACCGAGTCAGTCCGATTGAGATAGCTCGATTTTCTAATCGGCATTCCTCGCTGATTATCATTGATAAAGGTAAATATTAATAGAACAGCATATCCTGGGGAAACAGATTCAATAAGTGTATCAGAACGTTAATTTTAAATTAGTAAATTTACATCTTTTATTTTCATTGACCAATGGAATAACTATATATTTTCTCTATTTTGTTTGATATTACTTCTCGATTTTGTAAATAAATTGAGAATGAAAACATGTAAAATTAACTTTTTACGTGATAACAAAACTAAAGAATGCGAACAATTTCGAATCTGCAAATTGTAAACGCTGCACTGCTATAATATATATAGATAAAATAACATTCTTTGCGTAATTGTCCGTCCCGCTAGCGCAGTGGTAAGGACGTTCGCTTTTTCACCTTTACGACACCGGTTCGATTCCCGCTCCCGGCGCAATATTATATTTGGTCTGTTTTGTAATTACAATTCCGGACAGGTGTTTTTTTCCGGATAATCCTATCCCCCCGCAGCATAAGACCATATAAAAAATTTAAAAAATTTTCAGTACAAAACAAATAGCTGGAAATTGCAGCTTTCATTCAAAATTCGTCCCAACTGTCGTCAATCTAATCTTATAAGTTAGGAGTGCTGGACACACTCCGGGTCCCAACATTATGCAGCCTCAGCGCGGAGGTAACTCATTACCTTGGAAAAACACAAATACACACACTGGGTGCAGCCTAGGCGCGTAAAGACTCAAACAAGGCAACAAACTCAAGTACGGGCACAATCATTTTAAATTTACATATTGAATACGATATTCTAACAGAAATTACACAACCACCTTAGTGTACATACCATGTTTGATATTTCGTTCGATTGTTAGATTTCAGCATATACATGTATATAAGATCATATCGCTTTGATTAGTTAACTTATCCATATGTTCCTGGGCGAACTCGGATAGTCAAGTGCTCTTACGATTGAGCTCACCTGGTCCGGCTATGTGCTCATACCTACTTTCGAGAATCATTATGAAGGTATTGCCATACTTAATGAACAAGAATGTGACCCGCTTCCCAGTTTCGCTCAATGGGTCAAGTTACCCACGGGTACAACTTCCCCGTACTCCTAAACTTTTTTTCGTACCAAAAATGTTTCGTACCCACATTTTTTTCGTTCCAAATTTTTTATCGTACCCAATATTCATATCAACATACACAATTGTGGTGATATAGATAAACTTAAATTGATGTTTTACATCCATTCTCTTCAAAAGCATCGTCACACCAGTACTGTCAGTTCTTTGATTTTTAACTGTATTTGAATGATCTTACGCAGATCGCAATGCAACAGTTCCTATAGCACGTGACTTTTTAAGATCTGTGTTAGGAGAATAAAACGCGACCCAATTAACATTTTTAATGATGTCTTTTTAAATATTTCACAATTGTTAATGGGATAGAGTGGTGAGCCTGCTCATTCGTGAGAGTTTTCTATAGGTATCATGATCTTTTTAAACAAAGAAGTATTTTTTCAGTAAATTGTAACCGCGCCTTTGTAATATGAAGTCCCAACGATGATCCGACATATTTCTAACCGTTCAAACGCGCGGTTGCACTTTACTGAAAAAATACTAATTTGTTTAAAAAGATCATGATACCTATAGAAAACTCGTACGAATGAGCGGGCTCTCAACTTTATCCCATTAAAAATGGTGAAATATTTAAAAAGAGATCCTTAAAAATGTTAACTGGTTCGCGCTTTAATTCTACAGAGATCCGAAAAAGTCACGTTGTATAGGCACCGTGAATGCTACGGCGACAGATAATTTGGCAAATTAAAGTATTTTGTCTGCTATGCATGCATTTTACACGAGCGAAATTAACACATCTTAACAAATATGCTTACACTAAGAACATAGACAACTTGATGAGCTGACAAAAATGTCAACGCTTTATTCTACTTGTAAACAAGGAATTAAACGTCTGATCTAAAGAAGGTTGATGTTAACACTGGTCAAGTATTCAAAAAAGTACTGACGAGAAATGAATTCATAGTCAGCGCAATATGCGTTATGACTTGAGAAAACGGATGTTTGGCAATAGGCTAACTTATAAAGGCTCTTTGCGGTCTTAAGCGGTTACCAGATGGTCCATTGTTTCGGTCCTTAAAACAATGGACCATTTACTCTGGTAAAAAAGTGTTCCCTTTAACGACCGACCTGTCATATCTGAAGTAGAAACTTATTCACACTGCATGGCCTTCCATCGCCTCTCAAGTTAACGATCATCGACAACGATATGTCTGCGGAGGTTTTAAACTTAAAAAGGACGGCATTTTCTTCAATACCATTGATAATTATAACGCAACCTTTTGCGACGTTTCAAGTCAGCGCCTCTAAAAGGAAAAAATGTTACATGAAAGTAACCACTTAAACTGTCAACAACAAGCATTAGTTTCAAAACCAAAACACGGACCATAATTGTAGTGGGGCGATGCACTGATAGTGTAAACATATTAATATCACGTTATCTGTGTCAAGGTTTTGAGGCGGAATTGAGAGGATTCCGTTCTGAGAAAATGAAGCTTAATTCATGTGCTGAAAATGTCGTCCTTGATTAGCCTGTGCAGCCCGCACATCATGGATGACACTTTCCGCTGTGTAAGTGCGAAGTTCAATAGGTCCCTCGGCGTCTGAGGCTGGTTTATATGAGGACCCGGAATAAGTCAAAGGATACCTACATAATTATCTATTTGATCACGAAAGCTGGGATGCATTTGGAATTAAAGCTGACATTTTCTATTGCTTTTTTTACTGAAAGGCATTCATACTTTTGACAGGGTCTTCTGTTGTGGGGGAAAGCCAGAGTACCCGAAGGAAACGCCACCTGTCGGTTATGGTTACCACAAACCAAACTCACATGCTCCGAGAACGGGTCATTCCATGATAAGCAGAAAGTGCCGTTCCTGGTAAGCCTGTATGGATTTCACAGGCTAATCTTGAACGAAAATTTACGCACATGTATTCGAATCCGTTTTCTCCGAGCAAGGCTCAATTTAAAGTTAGAGCCAAAATGAACATTAGATCAACAGTGTGACTTTTTATTTTTTTCTGTAATCAGCACAGTCTGGTTAGTTGTGTTATAGTTAGTTTGTTTGCCAATATATTATTTGTTTTTACAGTAAAACATTGTGGTGTAAACTAATACATGTATTTACATGCAAATACTTTAATGTGGAAGCTTTTTTGCTCTCTTTAAATAAGAAAGTCAATGTGACACAATTACCTTATTACGTTTAAAAAATGTTTCAGACTCGCATATGTTCGTTGTTGTTATGATATTTACGAGGAAACAGTAATACTGAACATTAACCATGCTCTAAAATATCCATTAAATACATCTTTTAACGATTTAAAAATCTGAAATTATAAAGCGTTGCAACTGATGGCCGAGTGGTTTAAGCGTTTGATTTTTACTCCAGGCGTCAGTGGTTCGAGCCCAGTTGAGGGTTACCTTTTTTTCTTTCTGCATTTTTATTCCTGGACGTTACTGTAGCTTTAAGATCTAATGTTTACATGTATCAAGATAAAGCATTTACTGACAACCTTAAATATCTGCCAAAATCTGTGGAAAGGTCGCTTTAACTATGAATTCAAGACGAGTATCGTCATAGATTGATCAGACTGAAATAAGCTTAAATATACGATACTGTAATAACTCTAAGTTTTTGGACTTTTACAAATAATTATATTTTTATTGTCCGAAAATTAAGAAACAAAAAATAATTAAAAAAGTACAGTTGTCCGAAAATTTAGAGTCGTTAAAACGTGTTTTTTTAAATAATTATTAAACATCTTTAAAATATTGCATTGGCGATCGGTTGCGGGTATTTTATGTGTATAACGTTAATTTTTTCCACCAGTAATAGAACGTGCATGTAAATACCACGCCGTACAGTATACTTTACTTGAACATAAGTTTCTATTTAACTTGTTTGGTGAAAACAGTGCATGTCACCGGTTTACATAGTTATGTTCCCAGTAACGCAAATGCAATAGTCCATTGCCTTAAGGCATTCTTCTATGGCGCACCATTTGTGTCGAAAGTCTATGTAGCCTTCTAGGTTAACATAAATTTGTACTTCGACGTACACATTTTCTGAGCAGCCAATCAAAAAACTCGTCTCTTGAGCCGCATTTCCTTTAGATTTATTCATAATAAATGTTTAAAATCGCTTTTTTAATTGAGGACAAAATGAATAAAAATATCAAAATGGAAAAAACAACAACAAATCGTTTTAAGTAATAAATATTATTAAGTGCTGGGACGGGTCTAGTCCATTTCCGGTTTCCGGAAAATATGGCGGACGTCGAAGATTCTCGATTTATACATGTGTAGCTATATTTAGCTGCTAAATGATGCATACAAGATGCATGAATGCATGAAAATCTTAATTTTTTATTGAAACACAAGACACTGAAACAAATTAAGACCACATAATTCAGTAAATGATGCAAACCTTTTGATGTGTAAAGAAAAAAATACACTTCACCGATGGAATTATAATTGAAATATTATTACATATTAATAGTGAAATAGTTTTTATCAAATATGCAAATATTTTATCGGTGAAGTGAAAATGTTTGTGTGCAGATCGAAAAGTTGACATAAGTTTATAAAATATGTGGACTCAGTTTTTTGCAGTTTCTCGTGTTGCAATAACAAAGTCAGATGTTCAAGCATTCATGCATCATTTAACAGTTAAATATAGCTGTCACATTTATATTTAATTGTCATTTAAATCAACCTCTGTTCCCAACCTGCTAGAGACCAAAACTTGAAAAAGATATACGATATTCATATTCGTAGTTTTTTGTTGTTCTGAAAATGTATTGTTGTGATAGCCTCTGCTGAAAATAATAAAACAATGATACAATAATTAAATACTATGTGCATTATGCAATATTCGTCATGATAGAAGGTCCCTATTAAACATCTGACTTTACGGTACTCGAGTATACGATTTCGGATAGGGAATTTTCGGACGAAGGGGAATTTCGTAAAATAGAGCATTATTTCAATTAAAAACCACTATGACATTACCGATAAGTAAAGGAACCCGATATAAAGAATCATTCCCCATGTTCTCTTTGACAGACATTAGTTTATTGAACTATAATTGTTGGCTAACAGTTGTTTTTTTCCATAACCGAATGATAGTATGAAGGCTGCCATTTTTTACAATACCGCAGTGAATGTTTAACATGCGGATCAAAGCAACAGATGAAAGGCGTCTTCTGATTGGCTAACACTCAAGGGTCGGTAATAACTGTACATCGAAGTACACTTTTGTACGTCGAAGTACAAAAACATGTACTTCGATGTACATATTGTACGTCGAAGTACATTTCTCTTTTTACCGAGTAGGTATTGTTGATGTTTGACCCAAGTGGTACGCCATATTCTTCATCTATGTTTTATGACCATAATCCAGTCGTAAAAAAACAGATAAGCGCAACAGAGGAGTCACCAGATAAGCACAACAGGGCAAATTTTGATAAAATAGCATTGTAAAATAAATTGTACGAACAGTTAATGTCATAAATTTTGTACTACAAAGAAATTTACTAGTATATCCGTAAATTTAGAACCACGAAAAATAATTAATTTTGCTCAAAAACGGAGGTGTCCGAAAATTTATGGTGGCCGAAAACTTTGAGTAATAACGGGTATATTCAATCATAGACGAACATAGTTAAATTACTCCAAGCATAAACTTTCTTTTAAGGCACCAATAATTAAAAGTGTATACAATGTACTCAAAAGTTTCGTGTTGACCCACAATAAAGCACGTTTATAAAGACGGCGTCATGCAAAAATGGGTCTTAGACCAAATGCGACCCGCGCAGTCTGGTTGGGAGCAACGGTGTCGTCAAATGATTCCACGAAACCTTGTGTGACATTAAAGCGAACAGTCCTGACCACACTGCGCTATTGCACAGGCTGGTCTGGAGCTACGCTGGCCGCATATCACCCATTTACGCATGACGTTGCTCATGTTATTGTTGACGTTTTACAAAACTCCGCTTATAGTAAATACGTATGCTCAAATTAATTATCAAATTCATATCGTCACTTGATCAAAGATCTCTTACGTGTGTAGTTGATGAGTAATTTTTCTTCCTCTGCACTTCAAATGTAAATAAAATGCATTCAGCCCGATGTTTTAGAGCTTAAAATGTTGTTCGTTTTCTCACAAATTAGGGCAGGTAGGTAGGCGTAACGGTTTATGGACTTTTACAACACACTAATGCATCTGAAGCATTTAATTAAGATGCACTTTCGCGTGATTTATTTTATCCCCATAGATGTATACCAGTAGGCGTAAATGCATGCTTAAAGGCTCATTTCAAAGCATGAGTTAAATATTAACATGTGTGCTGGTGTCAACGTGAACTAAACATCGCTCCGATCTTAATACACACGAAGCATGCCGTAAAGTCAATACAGACAGGAGTCTAATATTTGAATTGTCTCAATTTTATCAACGTGACGTAAATAGTGAGCTTATAAGATTTTAAAGCAATTAATCCGATTTAAATGACAAGGAGGTTTTTGGACATGAGGCATCTTAAAAAAAAACTAGTATTAACACGTTTTAACATTTTTTTAAATAAATCTTGCAGTTGTCGTAATAAAAAGTGACTAGGACAAGGAAAAACTGGCCTCCTCCTGCTATGTAAAATATGTTTTTTTAAGATTCACTTTACTATAACAGATTTGATGGACATAAACTAAACCCTTGGTGAATATCGAACTCATGTATTAGTAGCCGTACGAAAAAAATAAACTGGACTAGTATGCTCTAAAAATAACTGTTCAACTAAGGATATTTGGAATGCTCACAATAATGGCATCGAACTAGAGTGTTTACAAGCTTTTTCTTATAATTGACCTAGTGACCTAGTTTTGACCCCACATTACCCAGATTTCAAGTTGTCCTTCAGATTAACAATATAAACATTCCGGCAAAAGATCATGAAGACAGAAGCAAAATGTGTCATATATAATTTTCAAGGTTTTTCTATTATTTGGCCAAGTGACCTAGTTTTTTACCCCCAATGATCCAGTTTCAAACTTGACCTTAAGATCATCAAGATAAACATTTAGAAACAGATCATGAAGATTGAAGCAAAAATGTAGCCACTAGAGTGTTTCCAATGTTTTTCTATTATTTGATATAGTGACCTAGTTTTTTACCCCACATACCCCAGATTCAAACTTGACCTTCAGATCATCCATTGAACATTTTGACAAAAGATTATGAAGATAAAAGCAAAAATGCGGAACCTGGAGTATTAACACGGTATTTCTATTATTTTACCTAGTGACCTAGTTTTTGACCTCACATAACCCAGATTCAAACTTAAGCTTCAGTTCATTAAGATAAACAGTTTGTCCAAATATCATGAAGATCAAAGCAACAATTTGGCCACTAGAGTGTTAAGAATGTTTTTCTATGTTTAGCTCATGCGGCCATCGGATCGGATTTATTTGAACAATTTCGGAAGAAGGCCACATAAGGAAAATTCCTGCCGAGTTTTGTTGAAATTGGCCGAGTAGTTTTTGAGAAAAAATTTTTTTTAAGAAGTGTGACGGACGGACAAACGTACACACAAGTCAATCGCTATATGCCAGCGCATGGCAGACGATGCGGTGGCATAAAAATGAGTCCGATACAGTGACCTGTCTCAAGCCTCAAGCAGCCAGCCAAGGGAAGCATCAAAACAGGCTGCCTAAAGCTGGTGGCTGCTTAATACACTAGCAAGTGCATTTAGGGAAACGGTAAATTTTACTACAAAAAGGTTGTCGCTTAAGACAGGTAATTGCATAAAAGGTGACCATTACAGCAGATTGGACATTACTTTGCTTTGATGTCTTACTAACAAATATGAAGATATTCAAAATATTTTAAAATTGATATTGATTTTTAAATTGGGCAATCTGGAGTAGAGTTCCTTTAAAACTAACCTACTTTGCACACAATATATTAACCAATGTAAATTGAACAAAGGTTCATATTTGAAAAAACAATAATTACAGAACTACAGCAAGAGCATCGCCTACAACAAGTATGTATACATGTGTAATATTTTATAATAACAAATCGCCATGAAAAGGACGAACAATCTTTTTTTCAGCTTAATCTGTACAACAGTAATTAACATAACTGATATCCAGATTGTCAAATTTGAAAAATCTAAAGAAAGTTTCAAATAATATGAAATTAATTGTCAATTTGTTTGTTTAATGTGAAAAATGAAGTTTCTAGTATTGTGTCACTTCTCGTCATATTTTTAAAACACATCAAAACTCGGTATAGTCGGTGAATGACTAACATATTTTTCAAAGACACTTACAGAATGCTAAGAATTATATATTAATTCTACACAGTTTGTCACTGTGTATTCTAGATACATATGCGTTTCTAGAAGATTGATAAACAAAGTACACGGTATGTCGTTTCTATAAAAGAAAGCTATCACTGATAGTTTTCCTGATCATTTTAAAACCTAACTAGGTTTTTATCATCAGTTGCTAATGAATAAATGTCCCATTGAACATATAATCTGGATGCCAGTCCCTTTATTGCAACTGAAACAATAGCACATGTGAACTAATAATTGTTGCAAATATTGCAAAAATGTAATCTGATGAAAACAAATATATTTTGCCACATGATTGTACTCATACTCACTCCGTAACCAGTCCACGGACGGACAGGGGTAACGCATAATGCCCCTTCACCATTCTTTGAATGGCGGGGGCATAAAAAGAGTGGAATACACCTATGTAAAGTACATACATTTTGAATACCAGACTGAACATTCCCCGACATTTGCCAAATTTCAAAATTTCCCTAAACATTTTAAAATTCCCTGACAACTCCATTACCTTGAAGATTTTCTGTTTTTTCCCTGACGCGTATGAACCCTGTATTGCTTTGTAGTAATCGAGAGGTCCCGGGTTTGATCCCAGTTCATGGCACGTACATGCCAGTCATGTTTCAAGCGAAACGCTGACTGACAAATAAAGGCTTAGCTTAGCCAAGCATTTTAGAGTAGTGTATAGAGAGAATTACTCCAAAAATTACGTTGATGCAACCGGCCCTTGTGGCCTTTATGACAAATAATTTATATTAAGAAATCAAATTATCTGAAATTCAAAAAAATATTATTGTTTTTCAGGGCATTAATTTTGGTCCTTTCTTTACATACTAGTGCATGAAATAAACTGAGTCAGTCTCATCTTATCAAGAGCACTGCCTACCGTCGGGATGCCAACAGTTGGTCGTGGGTGTCATTTAGCATTCAATAGTTTGTCAAAAGAAGAGCTTTGACCTAGTGACCAAAAAGTTTGGTAGAAGTATAGATCTAATCAAGAGCTAACCAATCATATGTTCAAGGTCAAACGTTGATAAAGAACTGGTCAACGAAGAGTATGATTTAACTTTTTCAGTTCGAATTCAAACTTGGTCTTACCTTTGCATATTACTAAAATCCTTTCTTGCAATACCACAATATTCACAGAGATTAACTTACAAAGCTTTCTCTGGCAAGCAATGGTGTCATGACAGAATTAGCATGAGAGACTTCGATCTTAGTTAACTTTAATTTGATTAACGGATGTTGCATTGCGCATGACTGGTTCCCGTCTCCGATCATTAAATTATGAAATAAGAGACGGGAACAGTTTAAGCAAGATTGGTTCGTTAAACCACGCGCTCGACTTTCTCAGTGCTAGATAGTTGTCTGCTCTTGTCAATAGAAGTAGGTTACCACAGTCTAAAAGTGTTGTTAGTTTCAAGTTGAAAGCTCTGATAGTGTTTGAGAAATTGACATTTTTTGTTAACATTCTAAGTTGGATAAGGGGAATTACTATGTAAAAATGCTTGATGGAGTTATCCCCTCTTGTCAGTAGATGAAAGTTAAGTCAAGTGTGATGAGTTTCAAGCTGAAAGCTTTGGAAGTGTTTGAGAAATTGACATTTTTGGATAAAATTGTAAGTCAGGAAAGGAATAATAACTCTTATAAATGCTGGATAGAGTCATCCTCTCTTGTCAGTAGATTTAGGTTAACACATTCTTGAAGGGTGTTGACTGTCAAGTTGAAAGCTTTAGTAGCGTTTGAGAAATTGATATTTTTATGTAAAATTCTAAATAGGAATTGGGGGAATAACTCTTATAAAATGATGGATAGATTTATCACCTCTTGTTAGTAGATGTAGGTTATCACATTCTTTAAGTGTATTGAGTTTCAAGTTGAAAACTTTGATGGTATTTTAGACAGTTAAGTTTAAGTGTAAAATTTGCCACTAATTCTATGTTACTAAGTGGAAACAAGGGCAGATAACTCCATAAATATAGGTCGTAGGGTTACGAGCCTTGGCAGTATGGACTCCCCTTGTGATGGAGAATAATTATGTTGAGTTGCAAGTTGATACCTTTGAAAGTCTTTGACAAAGGACACCAACGAAAAACCTAAACAACGCAGACGCACACGCAGACTCGAACGCACACGAAGACGCCCGCCACTCTACGACAATACATCGACAGAAAAAAATCAATCCAATATTTGAAATAAAATAATTCAAATATTAATTTTATTAATAAATATCTAAATATTGGATGAATAAAAATAACTGATGAAGATACATATATATTCAAATAATACAGTTTTCTGCCATGTGACAAAATATTTGAATGAAAGTATCCGAAACATAGCAATGTAACATCTCTCCCTTTGCTGTCATCTTGAACTCAAAGGAATAAAAAGCTTCACTCGGTCAGAACCAAACCGACTTTGATCACATTCTAGTCGTACTATGGAAGGTGACCGAAGTCGCTCCATGTGTCATTCTTTTATGCAAGGTGTATACATGAAAGTTAACATTTGTGACATATACCACAATTAATCAGCAGACAGTGGAAAAATGAGGAAGGTAAAAATTAAAATTCGAGCTCACTCACATTAGCTTTATTGGCCATTTTTGTGAATTTTGTATTTTATACATATAATCTCGATTTTGCCATAAAAAAATCATATTTTCTTTTACCCAGTACAGCATTAAACTCATTCGGTATTTAACTCACTATATACTAGTTTTCAAATATGACTTGTAGATCTATCTATATTTATCTCTAGAATTTTGATGCAAACAACAAACTCAATATTGCCTGATTCTATGTTTATGTTAATTTCAATAAAACATTGTCTTACGCATAAGTAGGTTTAAAGTACATTTTCAGTCAATATCCGTTAGGGCGTTGGTCAGTCTCAGACTGAGAACGGCTTTTTCTCCCGCTAAATTGTCCTTTTGTTTTCGAAATGATAACGATTTATAAGCATTCAGTATAATGGTAAGAAGGTATTAAAGTAATGTAACTATAACTTGTTATAAATCAAAGTACTGAAAGTACTGGTTTGACGATGCTTTCGAGAGGATGGATATATAGAGGATATTTGTTGGATTAGGCGGAATATCGTTTTTCCGAGAAAAACTGCGAAACATATCGATATTTTCACCGTTATTTTTCACTGTTTAAAACAGTAAAATACCAGTTTATTTCACTGATATTACTGTATAAATCACCGGAAAACATAACATAAATAAGCATCCATTTAAGTTAATCTACATCACCGCAATTGTGTAATTTTTATTGCTTGTCATTTATCAGCAGGTCAATAGTTAATGGTTGTGGTGCAATCGTTTTCGTTCTTGGACACTGCATCCCTTCAATGAAATTTATTTACCTAAATATCTCATATTTGAACTTACAATTCTTTTGGGAGTAATGGTCCAGACAACTGGATAAAACAGCAACAATATGCTAACCCATTATTTTTCGAGGAACATAATTGAGAATTCCTGTGTTAGCCCCCAATCACAGTATGTTGGGGTATAATAATAGTAAAATTTTGTTTTTCTTCTCAAAAGATTGTCGTAGATTGTAAGTTGATGAATATATCATCCTAGACTTCAACGTTTAGAAAGCCATTTTTTTCATTTATTTTTATTGATAAACAAGGTTTTGTAACAATCCATACTTCACATAAATAGCTTTAACAGCAAAATGTGGCTCACCTGAAACTGATTGTTTGCAAGTGGTGTTAACAAATTTTTCATGAAGATCTAGAAAAAAAAGGCATTGTGAGTATGAACAAACTATTTGCGTTTATCCGATCTAGTTTAGCCTTGTTACCGAGTTCCTACTTTTATTAATTTGAACTTTCTGATCAACTGCCACGAAGATCAGGTAAAAAAGTAAGTGTTAACATAGATTTTAATGATTTTAGTGATTGATCAAATGCCTGGAAGCACATCACCCACTTTGGAACGTGACCTGTTAATCACTGAGACTAGACCTTGTGACCTTAATGTTGAATATGCTACTTTCAAGCTTGACTTTGAAATCATTTAAAATAATGTTCTAACCAATTTACAAGTGGATCAGAGAGAGAGAATGTGACCACTTGAGTATTAACAGACCTTTTCTTAAATTTGACCTAGTTCCCTAATTTTTGATAGAATATGAAACCCAAAATGACATAGAGGTGACTAGTTTCATAAGAATCTGGAAAAGAGGTGACACTCAAATTTAAACATTGTAAAATGATATCTCATGTGTTCACAATAAACGTTGGATAAAACACAACAAAGAGTGATAACAAAAGCTCACCTTGTCACATCATAACAAGTGAGCAAAATAACCAAAACTATGACATCATATAATTGCTTAGTTACTTACAATAACAATAAAATGTTACTTTTGAAATAAATACAATACCTTCCCTTTCTTACTACAGGCTGTTCTTAAACAAGATAGCCCTGTATCGCCCACCCAAAACTCGTTCTATAGTGTCAAAAACTTGTGTATGATTTGACTAAGTTGTAACCTAGCTTTAGCCTGCCAGGACCAACTTGCAAATTCAGCTTTTGATTTGATTAAGAATGACACTGTAAGCAATTTTCATGAAAATCAGGAAGATAATGTGACCTGTTGAAAGGTAAAGGAAGTTTTCTATATTTTGACATAATGACATAGTTTTTGACAAACTACCAATTTTCAAACTGAAACTTTATTTCATCGAGATAACATTCTGTCCAATGTTCATGAAGATCTGGAAGAAATTGTGACCTCTGGAGTGTTCACTAACCTTTTCTGTGATTTGGTTTGTTGACCTAGTTTGGACCACATATGACCTACTTTTAAACTTAACCTAGAATTGACAGAGATGAACATTTACCAACATAAGACAAACAAGGGCTGTTTGTAAAAGATGCATGCCCCCCATACGGGCTGTCAGTTGTAGTGGTAGCCATTGTGTGAATACATTTTTTTGTCACTGTGACCTTTGACCTAGTGACCTGAAAATCAATAGGATCATCTGCCAGTCATAATCAATTTACCTATGAAGTTTCATGATCCTAGGCCTTACTATTCTTCAGTTATCATCAGGAAACCTTTTTACTGTTATGAGTCATTGTGACCTTGACCTTTGACCAAGTGACCTGAAAATCAATAAGGGTTATATACCAGTCATGATCAATGTACCTATGAAGTTTAATGGTCCTAGGCATAAGCATGTTTGAGTTATCATCCGGATACTATTTTACTGTTTTGAGTCACTTTGACCTTGACCTTTGACCTAGTGACCTAAACATCAATAGGGATCATCTGCCAGTCATAATCAATTTACCTATGAAGTTTCATGATCCTAGGCCTTACTATTCTTGAGTTATCATCAGGAACACTTTTTACTGTTATGAGTCACTGTGACCTTGACCTTTGACCAAGTGACCTGAAAATCAGTAAGGGTTATATACCAGTCATGAACAATGTACCTATGAAGTTTAATGGTCCTAGGCATAAGCATGTTTGAGTTATCATCCGGATACTATTTTACTGTTTTGAGTCACTTTGACCTTGACCTTTGACCTAGTGACCTAAATATCAATTGGGGTAATCTGCAAGTCATGATCAATATACCTATGAAGTTTCATGATCCTAGACGTAAGCATTCTTGAGTTATCATCCGGAAATCATTAAACTGGTGTGACTCACTGTGACCTTGACCTTTGACTAATGACCTGAACATCAAGATGGGTCATCTGCGAGTCATGACCAATGTACCTATGAAGTTTCATGATCCTAGGCGAAAGATTTCTTGTGTTATCATCCGGAAACCATTTTACTGTGTCAAGTCACCGTGACCTTGAACTTTGACCTAGTAACCTGAAAGTCAATAGGGGTCATCTGCGATTCAAGAGCAATGTACCTAAGAAGACTCATGATCATAGGCGTAAGCATTCTTGAGTTATCATTTGGAAACCATTTTTTAAAGTTAAGTCACTGTGACCTTGACCTTTGACCTATTGACCTGAAAATCATTAGGGGTCATCTGCGAGTCAAGATCAATGTACCTATATAGTTTTATGAACCTAGGCATAAAAGTTGTTGAGTTATCATCCGGAAACGATTTTACTATTTCGGGTCACCGGGATCTTCACCTTTGACCAAGTGACCTGAAATTTAATAGGTATCATCTGCGAGTCATGAATAATGAATTTATGAAGTTTCATGATCCTAGGCATAAGCGTTCATGAGTTATCATCCGGAAACCATTTAACTATTTCGGGTCACCGTGACCTTGACCTTTGACCTAGTGACCTCAAAGGGGTCATCTGCGAGTCATGATCAATGTATCTATGAAGTTTCATGATCCTAGGCATAAGCGTTCTTGAGTTATCATCCGGAAATCATATTACTATTTTGATTCACCGTGACCTTGACCTCGGACCTAGTGACCTGAAAATCAATAGGATTCATCTGCGAGTCATGATCAATAAACCTATGAAGTTTCATGATCCTAGGCATAAGCGTTCTTGAGTTATCATCCGGAAACCGTTTTACTATTTCGGGTCACCGTGACCTTGACCTTTGACCTAGTGACCTCAAAATCAATAGTGGTCATCTGCGCGTCACGATCAATGTACACATGAAGTTTCATGATCCTAGGCATAAGTGTTCTTGAGTTATCATCAGGAAACCATTTTACTATTTCGAGTCACCGTGACGTTGCTTTTTGACCTAGTGACCTAAAAATCAATATGGGTCATCTGCCAGTCATGATCAATGTACCTATGAAGTTTCATGAGCCTAGGCATAAGCATTCTTGAGTTATCATCCGGAAACCATCTGGTGGACAAATATACGGACATACGGACCGACATGTGCAAAACAATATACCCTCTCATCTTCGAATGGGGGGCATAATAATACATTAGCATGAACCAACAAGGGAGGCAACTTGTTATGTAACAATTTGGCAGTGTTTAAAAAGTGGTACTTAATTATCTCGCTAAACATGGGTCTAAATTACGTTTAAAAGCTATTTTCTGATTGGATGAAACAGTCCGAAATCATCCAATAAATAAAGTCGAGATATTTATCTTGCGGAACATGCAATGCCATGCCGCATGCAAGCTATTTATAAAGTAAATATCGTAAATCAAAAAGTTTGTTATGTTTTTTTTCGCGGTCATAGACAGTGTTCCTGGCTTAAAACGATGCAATATTACTTTTAAATCATTCATGCATTAGTTTTTAGCAAGAAAAAGGTAGAATATTAGTGTAAAACATATTTATTTTTTTTAAACTTGGGGCTGTTACAATTTAACGAGTGGTTACGGAAATTACCGATTGTACAGATGTATCGACAGACATATGCAAAACGAAAGAATAGCTTGCATATTTCAAGTTTATCAGCCTTGAAATTACCTATTAATCAAATGAGAATCGAAATTATTAAAATATAAACCAGTAATGTTCATTAACACCAAAATCTTTGGGCACAACCATCATATTTTTGGAAACCGTGACGTATTGTTTTTCGGAAACTGACGATTGGTAATTTCCATAACCATATGGAAAATTTCATCACTGACACGTTTCGTTTCTAATGCTTTTCTCAAATATTCTACCACAAAATTATTGAATACCATGACACAAATGAATGACAAGTAATAATTCCTTGATTTTGGGGAGGGACACTGTTTATAAATGCTTATAAAAACGCATTAAGGCTAAACTTAAGTGCATAAAATATTGAAAAATAAATCAAAATTCAAGTGTAGACAAGTGTTCGTTTTATCCGATATATTCATTCATCCACATTGCACAGACACTCAATTATATTGGAAATTATTACGAATATCTGATTAAACTTGCATTTTGTATTTTTATCTTTAAACTTCCATTTCATAAATGTTTTTTTTTCATAAACGTCGTCAATTATTAATTGTATATAGATTTCTCTTTAGTTTGAAAAACATTTAGGCAAATATTTCTCATGTAAGAAAAAATGCAAATAATTAATAAAATATTCCCTTTTAATCAGTATGTTGGTTTATCGGTCAATAACAATATCACTTTGAACATTGAATTATTTAAAAATTATAACAAACATTAAATGTTCTCCGAACAAATGATTCATAACACATATAACAGATTGATAGGAAGATATGAACAAATCAAGGTTGCTAGGTTGCCCGCCTAGATTGGCCCTGTTAGTATGGAAGTACTTGATATATAAATTTATTAGCCTGTCGGTGTTATAAAGACCTAAAATATTTTATGAATGTCTCAAAGTGTAGAATTATTTTGCATTTAGTAAAAGAAAGGCAACATATAACCCTTAAGTGGCTGACGAGAACTTGTGGCTGAATACAACTGTAAAGAGGCATTATGATTCTTGAAAATAAAAGCAAACATCATTATATATGAATTTTCTGATCAAAAGTGTTATTTTTAGTGAATAGGGGAACATACACTCTTTTCGAGAAAAAACGATATAATTATAAATGTTTTGGCGAAGTGCATCATAGTATTATTATAGTACCAGTTTTGGTCTCAAAATCCAGTAACATTTTTTTTTAATTTCACAACCCCTTGTTGCATAAAAAAATCATGAAAAATAGAATTTTCAGAGTAACCTATTACAATAAAATAAAAAATGCTTTATTAGTACCTAGATATTATTTGTGCAATCATTTTTCATCAATTACAAATGTTTAAAAAAATTATTGTTTCATGCTACTCATGGTACCAGTTTTTTTGTCAAAAAATTTATTACATTTTTTTTAAATGCGTTACCCCTTGTTGCCAAAAAATTCCAAAAAAATATAATTTTCAAAGATATCCTTTAAAACAAAAAGAAAATAGCTTCTTAAACCTTAAATATTATTCCTTCAAGCATTTTACATCAATTATTTATGTTTGAAAAAATCATATGTTCATGCTAAATACTGTTTGATATACTGTAAATAATGTAACTACACATCCAAGTAGTGAGTCCATCAAACTATTACAACCGAAACACCTGGTGTGCCAAGGCACCAGCCGAAGTCAAATGCCTTCTGACTTAGTGCAATTTACTATTTATATTTGTGTGCATTTGTATGTGTTTGAAAAAATGTATAATCTTAAATGAAATCTTCTGACCATGCATGTCCTAGATTTCAAAATCCAGGCCCTGGTCTGACACATTGGTAACATTAACGTTAAACTGTTACCAGGCTTCTGAATTTAATTAACCAGGTCACAGGAAAAGGGCAGTCTAATCAGTATCCAATTAAACTATTTGTCATTGTCAGAAAACCGCTCTTAAGCAAACAGCTTTCAAGCAACTGCTGGCTGAACTGGATCTAAACTGGCTAAAATCGCCTTAATGTCTTTTTTACTGGGATACAGTTAATTTAACTTTAAAGGGATCTTTTCACGTTTTGGTAAATTAACAAAAATTGAAAAAAGTTTTATTGGATTCGCAAATTTTCGTTTTAGTTATGTTATTTTTAGGAAACAGTATTACTGATCATTTACCATGGTCAAATATAGCCATTATATGCATCTTTTAACGATTTAAAAATTATAAAGCGTTGCAACGCGAAACGATTGAATAATTTGGAGAGTTATGTTGTTGTTGCTTAATTGTGTGAAACTAAGAAGATTGCTTATATTAGGTATAAAATACGTCAACCATTTATACTTGGCAGAATAGTCGAGCAGGCTAATGCGTTTTTACTCCAGGACTAAGGGGGTCACTGGTTCGAGCCCTGCTGCGGACTACTTTTTTTTAAGAATTTTATTCTGGAGTTTTAACTGGAGCTTTTAAGATCCAATGTTTTCATTAATCAATATAAAGCATTTAATGACTAACTTCAAAACATGTCAAAATCTGTGAAAAGGCCCCTTTAACATAATATCTACTCCTATAAATATGAGGTCAATATACATGGACTAAACGGTAAATTACGTCTAATTATTTGAACTATAATGATATCAACTATTTAAATAGAAAGAAGAAAGAATTCATACTTGCCAGTAATTTAGTAAAGAGTTTGTAATCAATGTTGTATTTCAGGACAGCGTGGTGATATGCAAATCCCATATGACATGTTGATATTGGGTATCATAGCCATTCAATAAGTCGCAAAATGCTCGAACAAAATTTATAAAGCAAAATGTGACTTAAATTGATAACTACAAATACCAGTATCATCAGTATGCCAAGTTTTGCCTTGTCAAACTGTCGAGATCCAGAAAGTGCTTCATTCACATTCAAATTCCATTTATTGTTGCATTACTAAATAGCGAAACAAGCCGATTTGAGCTGTAAAAAAGTTTTGACACGAGTGTTTTCAAGTCTCTCATGATCCATTCACATCAAATATATCCTTCGAATTCCATCCATTGTTGTCATTAGCGGAGATTTAGTGAATAAATACTTAATATATCATAAATGACAGCTTCTAAATAGCGCAACAAGCCAATGTATGCAGTAAGAAAGTTTTGACTCGAGACTCTCATGGGGGCGGCCATTGTTGAATGTTGAAACACGAACGACAACTCTGCTAGGAGAATGTTATCAATGACAATCAACGAGGTTGAGGTATTTCGATTAGAAAAATCGAGTTATCTCAATCGGACTGGCTCGGTCTTTTACAAAGGTCGCCATTGTGAAGAATTTTTTGATGGTTATCATACCTTAGACTGTTCCAGCATCGTCAAAAACAGAGACATTTTCATGATAAATAGCCCGATTGGGGATATTCCCAAGCCTGATAGATAAATGTACACTGGGACCACCTATTACCCTGGTGTTAAGGTTTAAAGTGGTACAAAGTATATATCTTAACATGTATTTTTCGATCGTAATCACCAACTATTTATTGACCTTTTTGCCACTCCATAAAGCGTACACTTAATGCCGGTTTCACGGTCCTGAACAAGGGGTTTCTGCGCGTATATTTACATAACCGTTGGGCAATACAATTATGATTTATAAGCTAATTTACATAAACATATGTTACTTTTTTTTAAATTATTGTTTATAATCAAAGAGACACGAAGAATAAAATGGAATCATGATTACAATTGATTAATTTTAAGCTTTTAATTTCCACATGTTATCCGTAAGGCTATCCCCCCCACCTCCACTGACTGTAACACGGAAAATACCGAAAAACGGGAATTTAATACACTATGGCAAAATCGAGAATGCACAGAGCCAGGTTCTATTGAAGGAGCAAAACAGTATCACATGACGAAATGACGGACGTTGATTGGTTAAATAATTAATAGGCATCTCCGATTTAAGAGACAACCATTCAGCGGAACTTAAACCACAATAAGAAGGTAAATGTCGCGATATCTTTGGTCCTCTCTTAACTATAGGGTTAAAAGTGTGGTTCAAAGTCTTAAACTGCGGTTCAAAGTCTTAAATTGCGGTTCAAAGTCTTAAACTGGGGTTGAGACGCGCGGAATGCACAATACGTATTTAACAGTTAACTGTAGTGTTAAGAGACTTTAAACCCGAGTGCAAAGTCTTAAACTGAGATTATCAAGCGCGGAATGCAAATTACTTATTTAACTGTTGAATATACAGTAAAATGAAAGTTTTGACACACCATGCGAATGTCCTATCAAGTAAAGGTAACGATTAACCAAACTTTAGTGCAATGGAACATAAGTTTGATAGGTTTTATGCGGTGCGAGTGATAAAAAACACCGGTTGACCTTGAAAATGACATAGGACGATGATGCGTGAAAAAAACAATTTTGTCGAATAACATTTCTCCATTATGAACAATTTAAGGCGTTGACACTGCCTTGCATGGAAAGAAAATGTGATATGAAGTATGTTGTTAATTCCTGTAGTCGTTTTATTACCAAATTTATGGATGTAATCGCTAAAATATCACAATATTTTAACCAGGAAGTGGACAGTTCCGATTTATTTACATCGCCTTGGCAGCTTTTTATAAGTTATCTTTTAAAATACTGAAGATAAGTCATCCTGGCAGGTAGCCATTTCGCACTATGAACGATAAGAATCTCGATAAAATTCTTATTGGATTTGAGCTTGTGACCCACCCCCTTCTCTGCCCAAACCCCTCCAAGGTTAGGACACAGTAGGTCTAATAGGAGTCAAACGTGGTTGTATCATCAATAATAGATTCATATTTCCCGTAACGTCTCCTACATTTTGAGCCAGTGACTATTGATTTGTACCCTGGAGGTTGTCATCACATCCCCTTTTCGTACTAATTACTCTCCTTTCTCACTTTGACGTCTCACTGTCAATACTTTGTACATTTTTTTTTCTAGCACTGACAGCACTACTTTACTGCGGTTCCAAGTCTTCAACTGCGATTCAAAGTCTTTAACTGCGGTTCAAAGTCTTAAACTTGGGTTAAGAAGCGCGGAATGCACATTAAATATTTAACAGTTAAATTAGGGTTAAGAGACGTTGAACCCGAGTTCAAAGTGCCGTTTGCACATTAAATCCTTAAACCCGAGTTCAAGAGTTTGAACCGCGGTTCAAAGTGTGTCTAAAAATAGATACAAATCTCTTATTTACATTATTCAGAGACAACAAATCAGCAGAGCTTAAACCACAATTAGAAGGCAAATCTCAAGATTTCATTGGTCGTTTCTAAACTATAAAGTTAAGAGGGGTTTAAGAACCCGGGTTTAAGGAATTAATGGGCAAACGGCATTTTGAACCCGGGTTCAAAGTCTCTTAACTATATAGTTAATTGTTAAACAGTGGTTTAAGACATTAATGTGCATTTCGCTTGTCATACCAAATGATAATATTTTAAATTTTAAATCAAAACCTTAACTCACAACAGAGATATTCAAGTTTGAAAAGTGTTGCGTGAGAAAAGTCTCCACGTGTATTTTATGCACTAGTTAAATTTTTTAAGAAAAATTGTTAAAAAAATTTATTGGGAAAACAAAACTACTTACCGGTGTATGCAAATCAATTTACGTTTAATTGGGAACCCCACAAAGTCACGTGATCCTGCACCCTTGATATGTAAAGGGAGACAGCGTGCATTAATTATAAGAACAATCAGACCGAAGCAAACAACACAGAGTAAATTGCAATTAAAACCACTTTACACACATGAATTAATACCTAATTGGATTAAGCAAAACGTATATATCTTGCTGGCAGAATCGAAGATTTTGTAAGTGAGTGTTATTTAATTAGTACATATTGGTTTGAGAAGAAACCAGCTTTTATAGTGTAACTCTATTGTTAGCTCAAACTTTGTCGCACTCTAAGCATGGTCAGTTTGCTTGAGAGGAATTATTGATTTATGATGGTTATGAAAACACACTACAGTAGCGGAAGAAGGTTTATTTTGTAAAAGCAGACAACGCGTTAGTATTAAGAAAATACGTTTAGAGGTTTGATGTTTAAATTATTATATATAGTTTTCGTTTTTTGTGTGATGTCAATGAAGAACGGCAATTATGAATCCATTACGTTTTACTTTGCAATACTCCATATTATTCTATGATATACACAAAATAGCCAGAATATACGTGGATTGTCTTTATTTCTATTTTGAAACTAACCATACATTCAATTGTATGTCAAAGTTATCAAAGGCCTGGGATAAGTATTTGCGAAAAGACCGCAGTATGTGGCGCAAAACCCTGTGAGCACATGGTGTGTTTAATAATAATTTCCTAGACGTGATGGTTTCTTATTTGTACTTTGTAATTTGTACCCTCTGGCAGCCACACTATATAACCCTCTGGCATACACCAATCTTTACCGGTAACCCATATATAACATCAGTTATACCATTTGCCAGTAACCATGACACCACATGCCGGTAAACACAATTACACGCTGGCTCCTACTGCGGTGCCAGTAACCACCAAACTTTACCAACATGGTGTAGTGCCGGAAAGATCTAACCTACCTGACCCCTGCAAGTCTGGGTCAAGTCAAAATCGCATAATAAATTTCATAATTATTGCCCATAGATTGTCAAAATTTTCATTATATGATACAAAGTCCTTGTAAACACTCTAGAGGTCACAATTTTGATTCAGATTTTTATGAATCTTGGTCATAATATTTATTTGTGTAAGCAAAGTTTGATGTTTGGTCTTGAGGGGTCAAAATATAGGTCACCAGGTCAAATCTTACAAAAACCTCGTAAACACTCCATATGCCAGTGTTTTGGTTCAATAATGATGAAACCTCTCCACGATGTTTGTCAGGACAATATCTAGGTAAAGTTTGACGTGTGGTAAAGATTGAATGAACCGACTCTTCTCGGGTGAGCGAACTAGGACCATCTTGGCCCTCTTGTTTTGAAGTTGCAAAGACTTTTGAATTGAACGTTATTATCCAAAAGACGATGATGCAACCGAGGCAATAGACCTTAGATTGGCATCAATCAATGCTACCTGATTTTACTATACAACATCGATGATACTTGATAATGCTTACATATTTTGAATGCATTATAAATCCACTTATGAGTTTGCTTGTATTTTACGGTCGGACTCATTACAAGTCATTAAGTAATTCTCTGCAAGTGTGAATACGTGTGATTTTTTTTCTCCGTATTTTAAAAATAAGTTTGTGGTTAAATATTTTCGACACAAGACGTCACAAACTAAACTCTTAAAGTGCGCATGGGGTCATCTCATTGATTTTAATGTGTTGTAAGTTTGAAGTTTCATGACAAATTACATGAAAAGTACCTATAATATGTTTTTGCTTATTCAATGACACTTAGCATGTTATTATAAAGTACTTTATAATTAAAGTAAAACATTGACAAGGATAATAATATATTGTTTGTATAAACGCATTAATACATAGTGTATGTTTGTAGTTTTTATGCACAACAAGAAGTACGTTTGTAATCATACCATTCAAGGTACGAACATGATTATATATATATGTCTTATGTATTATATAGAATCAAAATTATCAAAATTCCATCAACATCGGAAACAAAACGAAATGCAGAGCCAGAGCGGAAATTATGGTGGTAATAGTAACCCATCTACAGGTAAGTTATCGTCATTATGTAAAACCATACATCTTCATGGTACTTTGCTATTGTGTATTCATATCGTAACATTTGATTGCTAATTGAATATTTCGTTAAACATGTAACAAAATGACCTCCAAGTTAAGCGAAAATAGTATATTATAACTTATATTAGAAACTATATCGATTGTTCGACCACTTCTTTGCATATGTAAAGGTCATGAATACTATATCTTGCACTTTAAACTGATAACTGACAAAAAGAAAGTATGCATACTACAAGCATTATGGTTAATATTTCAGCAGTAGAACATCATTAATTTACGAAGAACATGTATGCAATAAAAAATTGCAAACTCATCAAATCTTTAATTGCTTCCTACAGGCATTAAACTGCACTATCGTTACTGTGAGTCGTATGACCATATGCATACAAATGCGTTATTTTTTCGCGTGCAATTTTAGCTGTCGTGAATATAGTGTAAAATTGACTTATGCCGTTACGTTCTTTACATTTTATTTGTTTAGAATTAAAGCCGCTTGTACCAACATCCGGCCAGGAACAAGGACAGGTTGATTCTTTGGTGAGCAATCCAACTGGAACAAATGGTAATAACACGCTTAGTAATTATGATGTAATATTGTAATGTTTATCAAACAAAGAACTTATTAATAATAATTAATTTCGTTATTTAAATTGAATGTCTGATTAATAATAAGCTTATGCATAAGGTATTTGTTCTTAAGGTATAAAATGTATTATTACTTTTCTGAGGTTTGCCTTGGATTTAACGCAAGATGACATAAAGATATACATTATTAATTTATGATTCACTGGAAAAAGGTCGCACTTAAGTGTAACATTTTTACAATACCAAAATATAATTTAGTTTTGATGCATATCAATCGCATTCCGAAAAACACGTACCTGTTGGGTTACTGATAAACGCTTATTTAAAAACATCCTTTCTTAAAATAATATGTATTTTTCTGTGCAGAATTTGCCAATAAAGTACTTAACTGCAGAACTCTTGATCGTTTAATACAATTATTTGTTTGCATAAGTGTTGAATGCAAAGAAAGTTGGGTTAGGGGATGTTTGGTCAATTCATGTTTATGCCAATTTGTTCTCACATTTACCAGTGTAGTAAATTGACGGGAAAAAGACCCGGTTTAAAGAAAATAACACGTTACAAACGAAACAAAACGAGACATATTATGAAATACGAAACAAATGGTATCGCACTAATTGCACGCGTATTAAATAATACAATGATACAAATAAAGCTATTAAAACATACTATAGCTCATTTGTATAACAAAAAGTCGCACACGATTAAGTGTTGTGGCTAAAGGCAAGCATGTACAGTCATTTAATACTGAAATAAGCACAATTCTCTTGAACGACCAATGGCAAGCTTGTGGAATAATGTATGATTATGATTGATCATAACCATGATTGAATAAGCCATCATCGGTTAATCACGCAAGACAGAGGACACAATTCCCACAAAAAGAAAAGGGTTAAGACTTGACATTACAAGGAAGAAAATATATTGAAAAGTACTATGTGTACTTCATATTCAATTAATATAAACACATGATAATTAATTTCGGGAATACAATAAATAAATTGTACTGCTTTTGAGACAAAGCCTTTGGTAACGCTAATCAAATAGAATATATAGTATATGTATAGTATACTTCTATAGAATACTATATGTCAAATCAAATACTTTGCCGACATTATTTATGTTATTGCCTTTTTATATTTTAATAAAGGTATGAAGGACTTTTTAATTTTACACGCAGAGGACGATGCAGTATAAGCCAGGGAGGTGATGGACAAGATAGACGGTGTGTGTGGCGTTAATATCCGGCCATTGGTAGACGTGTTTGCCGATGTCGGTTTTAATCATGGGAAATTATCATGCCTTGATCAAATGATGAATGAGTACAGATGTGTAATCTTTGTCATCTCTCCAAACTTCAAACTAGACAAGATACGTTTGTATCAAGGTGAAACTTCATTAGTGATGGATTTGATGGATTTAAGACATGACCAACAACATCGATTTGTGCCACTTTTATGCGACATTAAGAGAGAAGACCTGAGAGTAGGTTGGCTTTTGACATTGATACCTGTATACTATACAGACAGTGGTATGCAGCAAGTTAAGCGACTAATAGAACATATTAGAAAATTGGAACTGTAATCGATTTTATACATATAACTTGAACTCCAATCAAACAAATATAAATGCTTATTCTTTAAGTTCAAATGTAACATTACTGACTTAAGTTGTGTCAAGTTTTATATATCAAGGTGCTGTATCTAAGGCTCTGTTCACATTATGCACGAATGCGATGAAAATCTGTGACCGTCTTTCAGTTGCTATACAACTCAAGTGACATTTCAAGCACAATGAAGTCTCTTTTTGTGACATGCATGTAAAGCGTCGCCGAATAATTTTCAACAAGTTTTGAAAAATAAACAAGTCCTGATGCTATTGCGGACATTAATTTTGGTCAATAAAATATTATTATGTGTTTTTTAATTTTTTTAAGTTGAGCACCTTTCCAAAATTGAAAATAAAATAAAATACATTGCTCACCAGTCACATCACGTCTTGGTTGTTACGAATCAAGTAATCATATTCTTGAAAACGTGGCTTTGTGTTTGTGAATTTTAAAAAAGCTCGTCGTAAAATGTGTTATTTTGCTGAATGAAAAATAATACTTTATAAAAGCTGGTGATGAGTTGATAAAAGCCGTGGCAAAAACATAATCGATTTGTTGTTGTATGCATGCAAATTAATACTAAGTACCTAAGGCACTTGCTCACATTTCTAACACCTCTGTTCGGATGTACACTGCCAAACAATTGATAACAACATATCGCTATTCAGTGGCACTATCCTCTTTTATAGAATTTCCCTGACGATAATATCTTACCGTAAGACTGGATTACTAATTCACTGAAACTGCATTTGTTTGTCTTTTTTTAAAATTAATTCACTGAAACTGCATTTCTTTTTCTTTTTTAACTTATACCCAAACCCGATATTTTCGCGTGTCGGCTATTCCCATGGTAATTCATGAATGCCGCTTTTGATTATTAAATATCTAAAATGATAAAAAGCATCATTTGAGGCCTAACTAAGCCTACTTAAAATCCACATTGAAATTACATTTCTGATAAAACTTCTAATATAATTCCAAAGTTCTAAATACTAATTGTCTATTTCAATTTAATGAGTTCTGCAATAAGTCAAAATGTTCTGATACTAGCTTTCCTTACGATCGAGCTGAACTGCCTGTATATGGAAGCACAGTCATCTGTTATATTAAATGTTTGCCCATAGTTTTGTAGTTACAACAAACCCATGTCGCTCTTGGATATAAGAACGTTGTGACCCATTACAAATAAATGAGTTTCATGGTTATCATAATATTTTGTACATAAATTGGTCAATTTTGAAATAAAAATTAAACTGTTATATAAAATTATTCATAAATAAATCTATATATCATATCATTTGGATGTTAATACAGCTACGAAGGGATCATCGATGCCATCACAAAACTTACATAAATATTATGATCGCTTTTATGGTGATGCTAACACTCCATCAATACATTTTACAAAACTGATAATAGATATAATACCTTGTTATGAAATCGGATAATTCCATAGTCAAACCTTTTTGGTTGAATTCAGAATTTATTTTAACACTTTTTCATTAGAATGAATAATCAAAGTAGATGCACAAACACGCGATACTTTGATGACATTGCTTTTTTTTCATAGGTATTTACCCGTTACGTTACGAGGCTATACCATATTAGTTCATAAAGCGCCCATGTTTAAGTTTGTCCGGACTTTTCAGATACTTATCGTCCCCATATTGCATATATTACAATCGTACAATACATGAATTATCTTCAAAAGATGCATTTCAGCTCTAAAATATATAAATATACATGAAATTAATAAAAAGCGTTGGCTATTGGGCTAAACGATATCAAGTACAGAACGACAAATTCCAAATTTTGCCAAATTACGTGTGCGCATGATGTAATTTATTGATAACGTCATTCAGTTGTGTGTAACCTCAAACAATAACGCAATCACGTTGATGATATTTTAAAACCATATTGGACTTAAACATTAAGCGCGTGTGTTTCAAAGTATGTTATAAAATGAGTTAACAATCAAACGTGTTTGGTATTTATGTCCCGACTGTATCGCTGTCTTTGTGTGTGTGTTTTTTTCTCAAAGAAAATGTACGTAAATTCAAAAGGTTTTGTTTTTATAAAAAAAATATCCGAAAAGATATACCCGCTTCACCCAAGTGTATAAAATTGGAAAATAATGTTTTGGGTTTCCTACTTGTCGTTGAAGCTTAAACGTGTAAACTGAGAAAAACTGGAAAACATGTTAAGTTTCAAAATACAGACCTTTCGCGAACAATTTTTAATTTATGATCTTCGCTTGTCCTATCCGATCCGTAGTTCTTCTCTGAACACATTATAAATTAAAAGTGTGCCATTCATTGAAATATATTTCCATACAACGTACTTGGTAAGTTTCTGTTTGCGATTTTACGAAAATATTCGTTTCCCTATCCAACACATTACTACAAGCCGAATAATTAATAAATTAAATTATGTTTTTGTTCAACGTCAAATACAGATGTTTTTGGAATAAATTTGTGACTCTTGCAACATATCAAGTTTTATAAATGTTTAACAATATGTTATATTTTTAATAAACGTCTAACATTAAAAAGGTACATTTACAAAATAAATAGGTTTCATACAATAAACAACATCCTTTATTATCCATGGCATAGTCGCACGTGTGCTTTTATTATTTTGCATACGAGTTATGCACAAACCAAACCGACGTCCCCGGTGTGAATGCAGTTATGATAACCAATGTGCCTATGATCACATTCTAACAGCGTGTGTTCATTTCCTTTACATACGACGTCATCCAACCAAATCGGCATTCCGGAGGGCCCCGCTGGTGGGTCTATCACACGAGCATTAGCGCTGCAATATAATGTTATGAAATAATCGTTACAACACAATCTTTCAAAGTAATTGTAATAAATTGTTTCTCAGTGTGTTTACTGTTACGCAGATAGCAGTATAATGTTACCATTTGTCTTTGACTTCTAAATGTAGATTTAGTGTATTATGACCTATGCTTTAATCAGGTAATAGCGTATGATTTTGAATGTGTTGTACGAATGATGTTATGGTTTATTAATTGCGGGATTTGATAAGTTGTTTTGCGTAGCTAGTAATTTTAGGTAATACTTTGAAACGTGTTACAGTTGTTTGTTCAGATGATTTGTTCGTGATTCTTGAAGAACGTTTTTAATCTAGTCATTTTTAAGATTAAAGTGATAGTATGGGCATATTACATTGTTGAATTGAGCTGAAAGGAATTAACAGGTCAAAAGAGTTAGTTAAAATGTGGTTACTGACCAATTATCTGCATCTCATCTTGCTACCAGTTGTTTATAAAAATATATTTTATATTCGATATTCTTACGTGACTCACCCAGTCCTGTAAGCCGAAATGATCCGTAAAACAAAATTGTGTCGTTGTGTCGTATGCACTAAAACTAAATTTAGGTTCATATCGTACATGCATGATCAGTTGTGAAACGAAAGTACGGTTGATATTGAAATGCATTATTTTTCACTTTCCGGGATATTGTTTTAGTATGTTGATGCTGCATTAACAAATATAAGTGTATATGAAGTGAAAACACCAAAAATAAACAACGTTTGCGATAGACACCTATAAGCTGTTAGATGCCCATAATATCACTTTAAACTTGAAGGATGATATTGACCTTGACCATCACCACTCAAAATGTGCAGATCCATTAGATGCACATGCATGCCAAATATCAAGTTGCGATCTTCAATATTGCAAAAGTTATGACCAAGGTTAAAATTTTGGAACATATACACAGACTTACAGACACACACATACAATGACAGCCAGACAGGCCAAAAACAATATACCACCGATCATTCGATCCGTGGGCATAACAAAGGACGTAATTTATCATTCATACCGTAAAACAATTATTTACATGGTTACTTATTGATATCCTAAGTTCCAACAGTGAAGCATGAAATTATTGGCAGTTATGTTTGAAGCTACGGTTAACTTTATTCCATTTGTTAAAGAAATTGTTTAATCTTATTTTCATGTTGTCAGATTTACTGACAAACTACTATTCCCCAGTTCAGCAAAAGTATTCGCTCTTGTTTTGGGATAGCATAGTTAATCAAGTCAACCGGATATGGCAGGAGGTTTGAGGTAAAGGCTTATGGTTTGGGGTTAGTTTTTATTTTATTTAAAGGGTTGGACTGTCTTATTCTGTAAGACCGCACCTGGTGTAAGCCCTATATAAAGTTGAGTTTGTACTTATTTGCAAATTTATTTTAGCTTTTTAGGCATTTGAGATTTTCGCTTGATGCAAGTGAATAAGATGTTATTATTTTTGAATTAATAAAGTGATGTTAATGTCAATACTTTGCAAGTTCTGATAGTGCTGTATATTTCAATATTGTGCGCGTTTTTATAGGTAGTGTGCGTTTCCTACTGACGAAGGCAATCTGGTTTTATGTTCGTAATGGTGGTTAGAATTGTTTGTATCTTCCCCATAACCAATGGCATAAAAGAGTTTTGGTTACATGTTTTTAACGATCTAATTTCAGGTCATAAAGTAAGAATACGGTTTTTATCTTTTAGAAAAGGGCAAACATTTCCACAGTGGCTTGTTTGAATTATGCAGATATTTGAATTCATGAACAGTGTACATATCTGCGATTCCAATTTTGATTTTAAATGAAACACTCCGAGAGAAAAAGACAGAGAGAGAGAGAGAGAGAGAGGGAGTAAGAGAGAGAGAGAGAGAGAGAGAGAGAGAGAGAGAGCGAGAGAGAGAGAGAGAGAGAGAGAGAGAGGAGATGAGAGAGAGAGAGAGAGAGAGAGAGAGAGAGAGAGAGAGGAGAGAGAAGAGAGAGAGAGAGAGAGAGAGAGAGAGAGAGAGGAGTAGAGAGAGAGAGAGAGAGAGGGAGAGAGAAAAAGAGAGAGCGGCTCGTTTGAAGTCAACAAAGCAACAGTAAGGTGTCGTTATAGCATGTAGTTTATCGACTAGTTTTTTTAGAATGACAATGTTATCTGTATAAGTGTTGTTGTTTTTTGCAAAATCAATCCTGGTTAACCGACAGATTGGTTTGTAATGTTTTAAGAATTTTTTTTGTCTTGATAGCTTGGTGTTTTATGAGCAATCGTTGACTTTTTTGGATAATTCCGCTGATGACAATTGGTCTTTTTTGGTCTATTGGTTGTTCTAGAAAATATTTGAACATATGTTGCAGTGTCAAAGTTATCATTAAATGTATCTGCTATGGAGTTGTTCCATAGTTTTTTGCATGGTGTTTGTATTTTACGTTTTATTACAGTTCCTCATGGGAGCACATTATGATATAATTTCAATAGTTTTTGGCGAGTGAACATCTGTGTACTCACATAAGTCTAGCATTCCAAAATTTACTAGTTTATCCTAGAATACACTGACTTTCCACAAGGTGTTATTATGCGCGCTAGTGTTTCTCCGAGTTAAGCGTAACCGATTCTACAATTAAGTAAAAGTAAGTAACTTCCAAGTTTTAATTATCTCAGATTGTTCATTGTCCATATTTTCTAGTTCAAATAAGTCAGTTATACAACTCGCAATAAAATAGAAGTCACTCTATCTACCGCATGTAAAGTTTAAATCTCCTAACAACAAACATCTTTGCAATCCAGATATCATTTAAACAGTTCGTTTTAAATGGAATAGTATGTGTCTTCGACAGGAACCCCTGTATCTGTTGGGGAAATGTAACTATATCACATTTCAAGTTTCTGGTACTTTGGAGTTCTCACTTTATCTGGCTTTGTATTGTGAACAGGTATCACATTCGAACCGCTTTTGTCACCCAATTTAATAAATGGGCGAAAACATTCTTTTACTCATATACAATAATATATAAGCTCACCTTATTGTATGCTGGTACATTTATATTATCGGAAATAATAGTTTTTGTCTCTTGAAGATGATAAGTTTTTGTTTCAGAAATGACACAATTTCTTTGCATAAAATACGTGATTATAAACCACAGACATTCACTGACAAAATAGGTAAAGTAGTATTATTGCAGGAAACATAATTTTGTAGAATATTTGGTTATTTTTAGTAATATCATTTGCGGCGTTTACTGTGTTTTCCTGACATTTCATATTGTATTTGAGTTTCAGTACTGCACCACTGTTAGTCTCATAGGGGTCATCGACTTCGATGACGCTATTTTTGGTGATTACTGGTGATTTATCACAGGTCTGGTTTAGGGGCTGTATAACTTCAGTGTTTATTGAGCTGGGGATCGGCTCTTGTGTTGAGTATATATTGCTGTTTCATGTGTGTTGATTGTAAATTTCATTATCACTCGAGACATAATAATGTTTTTTAATAGGTTCTCACTATCGAGTAGCGATGTTGCCTTCTTTTTTTCCGTGTGGTTTGAGACGCGCAGTGACGTCTTTCCGATAGTGGGTGTGCTAAGTGAATGGTACTTATATTGAATTGTTATGTCTGTATTTGTAATTCTCTTTGTTTTCTTTTTCGGCGGTAGAATGCCCTACTCCATTGATTTTAATCGAATCACTTGGTATCTATTCGCAGTGTTCTAATGTTCATTTGGTTCACTTTGCCACTATTTTGATTGCTTGAGCTTGGCCTGGTGTTGATGTTGCCTTTTGTTACGTTGTGTTGTTGCTGTGGTATGTATGGTTCACCGTGAACAAAGAGCTTACCTTTCATAAGAACAACTTTGTTGTCTTTTGATTTTTTCGGACTTCGTGTGTGATTTCGTATAGTGGGAGTCGCTTGTCATCCATTTAGTTTGGGTATTTGTATTTTACCCAGTAGTGCCAGTAAAGGAGTGTTTCTGAGTGTTTCTGTACTGCTTGCAAAGTTTTTATTTTGCTTTCCGGTGGTTTATAGAGAAATATCAGTGAAATAAAACTGGTATTTCACTGTTATAAACAGTGAAAAATAACAGTGAAAAATAACAGTGAAAAATAACAGTGAAAAATAACGATAGTTTGCACTGTTTTACTGTGTCATTCTATCGACGAAATGACGTCATAAATCCAGCGAAATTATCCAGTGAAACTCACAACAATGTACATAAACGGTGTATAAAGCATCAAATAAAAGATAACTTTTTGGATTCGATGGAATATCGATTTAAATTCACTCGTGATCATACAAAATACATATTTGAAATAAAATCGATATTCCATCGAATCCAACAAATATCCTCTATTTATTTTACTTCATAGTATGAAACTTTCACATCAATTGGTCAAAGTCGGATGTGGTCTTTTATGAATCTGTCTTATTGGTGGGCCCGATTCATTTATCTTGGGTGTTCTATTATCAGTTCTTTGTTGATGGATCCTTATATCGTCTGTTTGCATTTTTCTGCTTCTGTTACGAAGTTAGCTCCCTACATTTCGCAGTACAAGAGGTTTTCGCGTTTTCCGCGCCATTGTATTTTAGTAACACGTTCTTCTACGTGTTTGGGTTTGGTCGTTATTTCATCGCATGCACAATGCAACCCGCTGTTTTTATACCCCCATTACCATTGGTAATGGGGGCTATTATAGGAATCACTGTGTCGGTCGGTCGGCCTGTATGTCCCGAAAATTTAATCCGATCTTCACCAAACTTGATCAGAAATTGTATCTAGATGATGTCTAGGTCAAGTTTGAATATGGGTCCGGACCATAACTATGTCATTTATCGTTAGATTTTAAAATGACTTGGTACATATGTTTACCATCATGGGATGGTGTGTCGTGCGAAAGAAGCACGTCGATATCTCCAAGGTCAAGGTCACACTTGGAGTTCAAAAGTCAAATGCTTGTCCGGTCCATAACTATGTTAATCATTGTGAGATTTTAAAATAATTTGGCACATTTTTTCAACATCAATGGACGGTGTGTCGCGCGAAAGAAGTACGTCGAAATCTCCAAGGTCAAGGTCACACTTGAGGTTCAAAGGTCAAAAATGGCCATAAATGAGCTTGTCCAGGCCATAACTTTGTCGTTTATTGTGAGATTTTGAAATCATCTGGCACATTTGTAAACCATCATTGGAAGGTGTTTGGAGCGAAAGAAGTACGTCGATATATCAAAGGTCAAGGTCACATTTTGAGTTCAAAGGTCAAAAATTGCCATAAATGATCTTGTCCGGGCCATATCTATGTCGTTCATTGTGAGATTTTAAAATCATTTGGAACATTTGTTTACCATCATTAGATGGTGTGTGGCGCGAAAGAATTACCTCGATATCTCCAAGGTCAAGGTCAAACTTTTAGTTTAAATGCAAAAAAACTTTGTCCGGGTCATAACTATGTCGTTCATGGTGAGATTTTAAAATCATTTTGCACATTCGTTCACCATCACTGGACAGTTTTTGGCGCGAAAAATTACGTCGATATCTCCAAGGTCAAGGTCACACTTTGCGTTAGTTCAAAGGTAAAAAATGGCATTAAATGAGCTTGTCGGGCCATAACTATGTAGTTCATTGTGAGATTTGAAAATCATTTGGCACATTTGTTCACCATCATTTGACGGTTTGTTGCACGAAACAATTACGTCGATATCTGCAACATCAAGGTCACACTGTGAGTTCAAAGGTCAAAAATGGTACATTTGTTTACAATCATTTGACGGTGTTTCATGCGAAAGAATTACGTCGATAGTTCCAAGGTCAAGGACACAAAAGTCAAAAATGGCCATAAATGAGCTTGTCCGAGCAATAACTATGTATTTCATTGTGAGATTTTAAAATGACTCTGTACATTAATTTTCTTCACAGTCATTGGACGGCATGCCATGCGAAATAATTCAAGAGTTCAAAGGTCAAAATGGCCATAAATGATAATGGCATAATAATTCTAAAAAATCGTCATAAATTAGATTCTCTTGTTTTGTGAAGTCAACATTCAAAATAGTCTGTGTCAATGCAGCACGTGGGGGTATACGTCACGTCTGTCACAAAGCTCTAGCTTGTTATATGTCAGAGTCATTGTTTACCGGTTATGTCGTCGCAAATATCACTGTACAGCTGCATTGATATGTCATAGTCTTCCAGGGTTTTCGCTTAGCTTTTTGACGAAGGTTCGGAGAGACTCGACATTTGTTTTCGCGTTTACTATCGTGCGTTTAAAGTCTGGAATTTCTTAGACTGTATGCTCTTATTTCGTTATATTTCTTTCTGGGAAACAATTAGTGTTTCTATCGATTTGCAACGGTTTGTATGCACGTCAAGCGTTGATTGTACCCTTATCATCTGGTGACACCATTTGATAGCCCACAGCAGAAAAAGATTTTTGTCCGTTGCTTGAACGTTATCCAATGTATATTTTTTATAGATACCTATTGTGCATCATTGTAAATACTACCGCTAAGCTGATTATGCTGAGGTCGGTCGAGCTTTGAATAGACAGATGGATGGAAAATATTGATGTGCGTTGTCTGTCCTTTTTCTTGACATCGTCGAGTTTTTCTTACCCCATTGAATTTTGTAAATCACAATTTAGATTTTGATTAGTTTAAAGTGAAGAATTTCCGTAAAGAACTCCTCTTGTTTTCCCCAAGATCCCATTAATTGTCTTATGCAATGTTTTTGTTACCTCCATATTTGTCGTTTTGTTGTTCGTTGACAAATTTGCAAACATGCACTGCTTGTGTCAATTCCGTTACTTTATACACTAACCGGACGGTTTTTTCTTTATAAGGTATATGCTATATTTTTACATTTATTAAGTACCGTTAAAGGTAGAAATAGTGTGATGAAACAAAAAAGAGCGACTCTTTACTTAAATGTCGACATTCGTCCAGGGATGTGGGATATAGTCCGATAAATATTTTCTCTGTATTTGCACTGTTGACTGTTCTAAATGTAACCCTCACATATTACGCGTAATATATAAATGTGGTTAGTCCCTTTGATTTACATAAGATCAGTAAATAATTAAAATATACCGCGTATTATCCTTTATAGTTCGTTTTATGTTCAGCACGTTGAACAAATACCGTGTCAGCCATTTGGATGGTATGTGCAGACTCGTGACAACGCTGATCGTATCGCTAATTATATGTTATCATACAAAAATAGTTATGAAGGACATTTTTTCTAAATATGGGTGTTATCTATCAGATGTAAACTATGATTTGAAGTTATGGTGCGTAGTAATTAATGAAGATGGATGTAATACAAGGCGACTATACAGCATATAAAAATGAGGATTCGTTTCGTTATCATTTTATGAATCGACTTGACTGAACACTTTCAAAACGCGACAGTCTCTACGGTACCGAAGGTTCAATTCACACACATGGTCATGTTTATTGTTTAGCTTGGTCGAATTTTACCATAAATATATATTCCCGTTAGTCGGTAAAAAAGTCAAAGGATTAACTTATTTCTTTCAAACAACGAATCTTATAAAGTGTTTGTATAGTTGCTTTTTTTGGATTTGTGTAGTTTTTATGCTATGAATAACGGAGATCGTAATGAACCGAATTAACACCATGCATTCAGACCTAATCCGTCAGTGTTAAAAGGATTGTGTCTTAGGAAATAGAAAGTATTACAGTTTTACAATACAATCATAGACATATAAAAAACGTGTTCGTTGTCGAGAAATAACGGATTGAAATTGATACAATTCTAAGGCGTTACACATGCGAAACGATTGTAAATGTTTCGATTATTTTCATTTTTTCATATTTTGGATAGTGAATTTCGTTTAATCTATCAAGTTGATTTTAGACGAATTTACAAAAATGCTAAAAATCTGCAAACAATGCCCTTCCATCGTTGTTGAATTTTATATATTTATGTATTGTGTTTTTGGTTATTAAAACTAAAATATATGATGATCGGAGTTATACTCACGTTCGTAGTTCGAGCATCCGGCATGCAACTGTAGCACCGTTGGTATCAAAGTGATCGTCACACACTGTCCCCCATTGACCGTTTATGAATATTTCAAATCGACCATCGGTAAGGCGCACTGAATGTTTAATAATAACACAATAATAATAATGATAATTATATAAGATTGATAGCTTACAATTAACTAATGTTTCTATAATTTTACTACACAAAAGTGATGGTGGTTTATTACAGCAAATACAATTTTTCTATTAAAAATTAATTACTAATGCGAAGCATTAATATAAAATAATCGATAAACATGTACGTTTTAGACAAAAATATAACAAAAAATGTTCCATAATTTTAAGTGTGTTAAGCATAAAAATTGATCAGAGTAACCAGCGGCCAAAAGGTCATGTTTGCCGTTTTTTGTAAATCAAATAGGCAATAACTCAAGTGAACATTGCCCTACATTGTAACTTATACATGATATCCATGATTTTTTGTCATACATATACGCCGTCGACATGTCAAATCACAGTATTAATAGATACGATTTAAAAATACCACAATATTGTCAAGATAATGCGATGGATATCGAAAACAAATGGATGCACCAAAATGTGGGATTTAATTACGGTATAGATTTGAACATGCAACGAACACGTTTCGTCTGCGTGCTGTGCTCATTTGTTTACGTTAGTTTTAAGACCTGATAATTTAATACAATCTCAGAAAGGTACTTAAAACGCGGCTGTAAATGGTATAAACGTGTCAGGCTGTTTTTTCTACAAAGTTGACTTATAACTCCTCCAAGGACCTCTATGGTATGTTTAGCTTTCTTGGTTGCTTAAGTTCAATATAGGTTTATTATATTTTCTAAACACATGCGGATCCAATTAGATTATACTAAATACAAAACAGGTTATGAATACGATTTGAAATGCTTTGCTAGCTCTGAAAATTGAATAAATGTTAGAGCACATAATTTTTTGGGTCAACACGTATTTTTGTTAAAGATCTATACAGTGGTTAACATCGATGCACGTCTATCAGTTGCAATTGCAATTAGTTGTGTGTGTGTTTTTTAATGACAATAAATTTCATGTCTGTACATCAACGGAGTCGAACAACAGAAAAACGCATATATTTGTCAACTTTACATGATGACATAATTATTAAACATACAGCCATAAGAATGATAACAGATTAGTACAGGCTTACGGTCAGTTAATGGTTTTCATTATATTGCTTTCATAATGTTTCTACAGAACCGATATGTTATAATCCTTTATGAAAGGACTTAAATACGATATAGTTTAGATACGTGAACATGAAAAGTCATCATCATTTACTTGACCAGTTAACGACGACACAGAAATCCTCTGCCAGTCAGGTCTGTTGTGGGTTACTGACATTAGCTCAATTATGGGTATTGACTTCAATTCTTTCACATTATCCTTCCAGCTATTCGTATGACGGCTTCGCCGTTGACATTCATTAAGTGTGCTATGTAGTACACTATTGCACTTGAAGAGTTACTTGGTGACGCACCCAAACAAAGCGAGCTTTTCTTCATTGATGCGTAGGGGCTCCTTTGGGCCAACAAGGGTCCAAAGCCTGCTCAATATGACTATTGCTGTGGTCGTCATGGTAATTCTTATTCGGACCTAAGCAGTAGTGATACAATACAGTCAATCTTGTGGATGCGACTACTTGTATTAAGCGACCTTTGTCTTACGCGACCAGCGACCGCTGATTTTGGTGTATTTTGATGTCTGCATTGAATTAAGCGACCACTAGGAGGTAAAAGTGGTTAATCTATTGATCTTTCAGGGACAAATCCGTGTTAATTGTTTATCTAAGCCGATAAGATGTACTATTACACCTCTGCTTTGTTTTCACACCAACCATTATGTTTATGCTTTGTCTCGTTGACCGGTTCTGACCGGTATTGTTGTAGACTGCGTATCAATTTATTGAGTTGAATAATAGAGGAACGTATTACGCACAGTCTACAGCTTAAATAGTTTACTATGTGGTACGTTAAGAGACAACGCCGATTTTTCTCGAGTATAGATAACAGGTGCAGAAACAATGCACTGTACGCGACAAACATTTCATGAGAAGTTCGGAAAATAAACTATTAATCGGCAACATCTGTCGAAATCCGTACATTACCAATTTGTAATTATGCTAATTAGTAGATATTTGTTAGCCAATCACATTGTTATTTACTTAATAAATTTTCCAATCAGGTCTGTTTGTTTGTTTTCAAGTGACGTGTTTTAATTTTTTCAGCTCATTATGTATCATAATCGAGTCAGATTTCCTTAAGCATACATGCATAAATTAAAATGTCAAAACGAAAAGTGTTAACGTTGAACGAGAAAATTCGGGTTTTGGAATTGTTAAAGAGTAAAAGTGCACGTAAGATCGCAGATTTAGTTTGGAGTTGGTAAACCTCAAATTTAGAACATTCTTAAGCGTAAAGCTGAGGTGCTTGAAGACACACAATTCATTTATAATAAATGATAATTTATAATAAGTGAAAAAATAAAACACATTATACGTAAAATATTGTTTATGTATTGTGTTCATAGTCATTTTATTATAAAAGTTAAAATCATCGTTGACAAAAGAGATTATCCTTCATATAGATTTAAATTGAGGGTAGGCATTCTTCCAGAATGGCCTTTTTTTATTTAAAGACCATTTTATAAAGAGACCACTTTTGATTACTCCCTTGAGTGGTCTCTTAATACAAGATTGACTGTACTTGGATAGGATTGCTCCGAAGTTTTCGAAGCTGAACACTTCTGCCACTTTTTCGCTGTGTAAAGTCATGTTCGCAAGGGTTTTGTTTTTGCTGTTCACCATGATCTTCAATCTCTCCGTGAACCCCCCCATGCTGTATGCATCTGCTCTATATAAAATCAGTTTGTAAGATCTTTGAGTTCACAGCGGGTGCCTCCTATGAGGTTAATGTCATAAGCGAATCTCACGTTGGAGATGGTCTACCACAGATTGAGATAGAATTGTTGTGGTCTTGGGTGGTTTATTGCATAATATTCTCAATAAAGGAAACAGTTAAACAGGCCGGTGTAGGGCATACATCCTTGGCGAAAGACCACGGATGTCCTGAAGAGGTCGCTCTTTGTCCATTGCAAATGGCGTTTTCGAAGATTATTAGATTCTTGACTTGAACCAGCCATTGGTGAATATTCAATCCTCTCGGAACCAGTATAAGATCATTATGTTAAACGCGGTTGAATGAATTTTTAAAGTTTAAGAAGTTCTTTGAGAGCTCATATTGGTGTTGAATACTATATGCTTGTGTGATCATATGCTTCACTGCATATTGCCAAAATTTATATAGCCGCTCTTTCGCCAACAGTTCTTCTGTCCTATACACGGTTTAGGATTGGGCCTGATCAGGTTTAGTATGAGCTATTTATCTCACAATTTGATGGCGCCCCTTTTCCGTAGGTGGATAACCAGACTCCTTGTGCAACTTCATATCCTTCCAGATATTCTTGAATTGTGCCGTTATTGTTGCCGTGTCTTTCTCTTGCCTCCCATCCGTGCTTAATCAGCTCGAAAGGTGCGTTGTTCAATCCCGATGATTTTCCTTCCTTCAGACTGCGCACTGCCTCCTCCGCAACTGCATTGAGTATGGATTTTTGTCGTCCGCGTCTTGTCTGGGGTCCTTCCGAAGAAAACTGGGCTCTGGTTGAAGCAGGTGGTTAAATGAATACAGTATGTCTGTTCATGACCGAGGTATTCCCGATCAGGAGACTTCGTGCTGCAGTCTGCGGCCAACTCTTTGTAATTGTTGAAACATAGAATCTCCATCTATTCCTCATTAGCCTCTTTCATCTTACGTCGCACCTCCCTTTCCTTTCTGAAATCATTAATTCCTGATAATCAGGCGGATGTACTTCTCACGGCTCAGCTCTCTTATAGTGGCACAGAAGTCCATAATCTCAGTCGTCACTCATGCTTTTTTTCACCTTCTCTCTCTCCAAAAAACTTCTTCGGTCGATGATAGCAAGATTTCCTTGATGTTGCTGGTGATGGTGTCAGTGGTATAGTCTAGGATGTTAAGGGCTTCACACTTGCGACATATTTGTGATTGAAATACCAGAGTTATCATTTGATATATACATTTCTCCGAGTCAAATCTGATGCGAAGGTTCTCGGTGGTGCGCTTGTTCTTTAATCACAGCTAGATGTTGGAGAGCACGTAGTCATGGTAACTTCCGATGTCTGCGGTAAGAAAGTTTCTTGTGTTTGCCTTGTTGATGCTGACCTTTAACCGCTTCGGTGCCAGCATGTTGTTGTTTGGTCCTTATGGTTTCTTTTTAGGTAGCTTGAGTCAATCTTGGCCCGTCTCATCTCCAAGAATTCTTAGGTGTTTTTGCAAAATGTTCCTGGCCCTCAACTTCGTTTCGCCCGCCAGAAGAAGCGATTACCAGTATGTTGTTTATTCAATGTCTTGGAACCAAAATCGAAAATTAAGCTCAGATTAGAACCAGATTTTCCTGTTTTCCCCAGTGAGTTGCTGCCAAGCGACAATATACTATCACTACGCTGAACGCCACGTTGATATGTGAATGGTGTTTTTGGGTAAAACAGTTAATATTTGGTTGATTTATGTATTTTCAAAAACATATCTGTGTGTCAATTTCGTCGAAAGATGCATCCTGATCATGATAAGACGACAGATGGGTATATGTGAACATGTATGTTGTGCTTTAACGTTTGTGTGAAACCCACGTATTTATACTATGTGTGTCATTCAACGTTCATCGTCGGGATAATCGTCAATTTTATTGTTTGTTATTATTCATCTATATATAAATATATGTTTAAAGATAATACTTTCACCATTACGTTTAGAAATACACGAACAGATACTCACCTGGTGGTTGACACGGGAAGATACTGCAGACTTTAAAGTCTGAGTTGGGTCCATGACACTGCTGTCCGTAAGGGGAGGGTGATGGATTGGTACACTCTCGGTAACGTTGGCTGGTCCCGCCGTCACATGTGGCTGAGCAAGAGCTCCACAAACTCCAAGTTGCCCATCCACCATCTATTTATATCAAACACTGGTCTTCAGTAAGTATTAATTTAAGGTATCGGATGTGAGCCTGTTTCCATACAATGCCCTATCTATATCAAACATATACACTCTGACGAAGCACATTAACATACGTAAACATTCTACGCAAGAAAACTAAAATGATCCAAATGACAGACCTAAATAACATAGACCAGAGGGCTCTGAATAAATCATTACAAAATAGGTTGTTATCGTGCTAGGGTACGAGTTTATACATAACGGATTTAGAGCAAATAATATATTGCATTTTGATCAGCAAATCTTAAGTAATATATGTAAATTAAAAACTGCAACTTAATAACAAGCGATGTGTGCATATTCAAGTAATAATAATGGGTCCATGCGGTAAGTTATGGCTGTTCTAGTTATACTTAATCCATAGAATTATGTGAAAAATGGCATGATTCAAACAAATAGATCTTCGAAGCATATATCATACCTTTTCACCAACATGCACAATAATTTCCTGGGTATTACGGTACAATTATATGGTTCGAAATATGGAATGATATTGATTGTTCTGACAGCACTGATTTGAGAACATTGTTGTTTACACTTATGTTGACAAAATAAAGGTTTGTTATTGAAACGGTTTCATACATACATGTCAAACAGAATGGATACAATTACCAGAACACCCTTGAATCATGCACATTCGGTAATCCAACGAATCTCCAAAGCAGAGATCACCAAATCGCGCTGGAGGTGGGTTGTCACAAAGCCTGTTCCTGTGTTGTATTCCCACACCACATGTCGCTGAACATGACTCCCATGTAGTCCATGCTCCCCAGTTACCGTCGACTACATTGCAAATGATTTTGAATATTGAACATAGTTCACTTTGCTCAAACAAAAGAAGAAGCGTTTGAAATTGTGTGCAGCGACTATAATAAACCATTTGTATGCGGTATAATACGAAACAGACGACGTTTTCAGTTGGTAAAAGACACAACGCACCTTCATTAGTTGTTTAAAATAAAACACGTCGACATTTCAAATAAATCCAGTCGTTTTACTTAGTGAAATGTTTTGGTGCATATTTGGACAGGTCTTTAATCAAATATAATTAATATTTTACCTGGGCAGGCGTCCCGCACGCAGGACTTGTAGTCCGTCGTAGGTCCTTCGCAGTTTTTGCCGTGGGTTGAAGGCGGAGGGTTGGTGCATGTCCTTGTTCGCATTTGTGTAGTGCTGCCACAAGTGATAGTACAAGCTGACCAGCTTGTCCAATCCGCCCAGTTTCCGTTAGCTTATGATTGCAACAAAACACGACGAAGCTAATAAGCATGTATTTTTTGTCAAAATGCATTATTGTTTATTATTATATTTATATGTTTATATATATAATCAGCCTATCGCCCTTCAGCATGTATGTAAGGTGAGTACTCGTCCAAAAATATCACCATATTATACACAACGTTGTTAACTATTCTTATATCATGGTATTGTATAATTAGTGATACAATTTCAAGCGTAGAAAAAACACGCAAAATATGCATACGGTAAATATGCATGCTTTAATTAAATGACTTACTGTAATTGCACAAGTTACATGTACGTGGACAAACCAAAGCTGCATGTTCGTAGTTTCCAGTACAAACGTTGAAAAGCGAACTCAATTTTGCACAGTCTATTGTCTCGTCGTCCACGCATTGGTTTGCTGCAAACAATGAGCAGATAATGAAAATGTTAAGAACGTCATAGCAACACTAAATTATACGATTATTTAAACAGTCTTACATGTTCTGGTGTTTCTTCTGTCGTAGCTGCTGTCGCGTCTACAAAACCAACACAAACACTAATTACAAATTCTACTTCTACTTCTTCTTCTACTACTACTGCTACTACTACTACTTCATATTTTCAATTAAAGTTATTAAAGTAATCATACTTATAGTCATGTTAATATTATAAATTACACTAATTTAGATATAAATACTTATACATATATTTCGACAACTACTAAAAAAACTGTTTTTACTTACATGTATTATACGATTACATAAATTAGATCTTATAGTATAACAATCTTGAAACCTATATTTTTTTAAACTAACTTTTTCCTAAGTACAATAAACGTCTTAAACGTCTTCGATAACACAGAAACTTCATAGAAAGAAACTGATCGCTTGAACATACTATGTGTAATAAATTGCAAACGGAATTTTCTTCAAAGAATGAAGAGAGAATTTTGCAGGCAATATGAGTAAGTAATTTCTGAAAAACAGTAAACAAAACTTACACAAATTCATAGCCAAAGTGTACTTTATTTTCACTAATTCACTAAGGCCACGGTAAACGAGCCAATCAAATAGAATGACCAAAAATATTTATCAATTTTGAACATGGTGAGTACTTTTTTTAACACAGCTTTATTTATTTTATTCAAACAGTAAAATCATACTAGTGAAAATTATATACTATTGAGGAGTTGCAAAGTTTCAGAATACATGCAATGAAGTATACTTAGAAATAAACTCCACACGTTCTGGTAAATATAAATCAATATGACTTAAAAATGTGTTTATTTATTGAAAAAAAAAGCAACAAAAATGTCTTAATCAGGAATTATTTGCTAATAATGTTCTAAATAATATAATAGTACAAAGTATATGTTGTTTGAACAGAATCAACGTTTTAATCGAATAAGCGTCATTTAGATCCAACATGTATTAGTATTGATATTAGTTTTGGCCGTTCAAATATGAACAGGCGTTTTACAGTTCGGAAGTAAAGAATGCTGCGATTAGGATATACCTATTCGCATTTGACAAATAAAACGGTATAATTGTTTATGTTATTTACAAATCATAGCCTGAACAATCTTAAAGAAAGAAAATAGTGCAACTAAAAATTAAATTTTAATAAAAGTTTACTGTGATGCACGTTAATAAAATTGCCATTCATATTCAGAACATTTTTTACAATTGCAGTTTGTAAGCCGGAAAAGCAGAACACTTCAACGCATATGTGTCTAAGATTAGCAACATTGAACGCGTCTAAAGCGTCAATCGACCGCTCATTATACTGTGAACATGCACTGCTGCTTCTACTAAGTACTACGCTCAGTACTCGTTATTCTGATATTACTTACGGGCCTTGTGCAGGCAAAGTTGGTCATTACATTCGTCTGTCGAACAGCACTCCGAACAATCAGAAAGACCCGCCTGACGTGTTTGTTTTACAGAACGTCCGACAGCCTCAGTACCACCACTAGCAGCGACACACATCTGTCACATATCAAATTCAGACTGTGATTAATTCTGTGACAAGCGCGTGGATAGTACATTGGCCTTTCTTAGAATATGTGTATCCAGCTTTGATATACTTTGTATGTATGTGTTTTATGTTATTTCATATAACATAAAATAGACGATGGAAATAAGATTTTATCGTTTGATAATGTGTATTGAGTTTTAATATTAAATCTGGTTTCACGGTGTATGACATCTTAAAAAACATTAGAAACACCTATGTATTATTTATGTACACAATCTCACCGTCAAAGATTGGCAACCGAGATCAATGACGTTTCCGGAAGATGTGACTCTGTGATGATGAAAGCATGCCTGGTAAAAGATAAATGTATCAACAACATTATTATTCTAGTACTATACATGTAAGTTTTATTGCTATCCTCCAACAAATACAAGTAGTGTTTAAAATACTGTAACAAAATTAAATAAATATATTATTCATCGTTATAAATATTTCGAAAGCGTTTTATTGTATACAATTGTGTAATTTGAATACGACGAATGTGATTAGGCATAAGTGGTATTTCTTCGTCCATTTATTTACAGCAAATGTACATATACATATTTAATTACAATAAATTAAAAACAAAATTGGGGTTTAAGTCTTATTTTACTTCTGCATGGTCATTTTAGAACCCATGTTGTCTGGATGTTCATATAAAATATATTCATATGTTGGCACTATGCTTTATTAGAAATCTACAAACTTTAATCAGCGTTCTTCTTTACAATATTAAGTTAACCATTTCCTGTGTTTTTATTACACAGGTTAACAAACAAGTTCAAATTAGGTTTTGTCATAAAACGGGTAATAAACGTAATAATCAAGACTTTCCTGATTCGCCCCACATGATGTAGTTACATTGCAGTCCCTTATATCGTGAACGCCACGGCAGTTGTAGCAGTCCAAAGCCACTGCTTTACAGAAAGAAGATTTAATAAATTATATCAACTTTTATCAATGAAGTTTTTTTAGTGTACATGGAAAGAAACAACGCGCGTTCTTTCTAAATGAAAGTTAACATTAAGACATTGTAAATGTCGAAAATACTGCGGTCGATGCTGGCATTGAAGTAAGAACAATGTTCAGCTTAATCAGAAATGAATTGATTTGTGCTTCAAATTAACTGAAACCATTACGATAACTCCAAAAATGTCAATTATAACACACAAGTCATGTTATGTGAGTTAATACTAACGATTGAACTGCTTTGTAACATATATTACATTAAAAGACTATCATATCACATACAAGGACTAATGGAGGCCCTTAGTGGATTTCAGTCTCAAATAATATTGAATTAAACTTGCTCAAGTTTGAACTAACAAACATTTTTAATCCAAGTAATGGGGCAAACTTCTGAATTATCAATCAATTATTTAAAGCAAATTACAATAAAAAGTTATAGTAAAAATGATATTTTATTTCCAAACGAAATATCTTATCTAAAAAAACTAATTTTTAGGATCCAAATAGTTAATTTAAAAAATAATCTTACCGTAAATCGAAATCTGTGTTAGAACCAACGCAGCTGTAAAAGATAATATAACAAACTATCAATACATATATATGTGAACTGCAAATAGAAACGCGTTAAAAAATAAAAGTTAACAAATATAACAGTATAAACCAATTACCTATTATGGTAAGATGCGATATGTGTTCTTTCATTTTCGGTTCTGAATATGATTTAACTTCCAACCCATTATATCGTTGGCTAGTTTGGTTACGAAACTGTAGATGATCGACACGGACAGATAAACACATGTTGATTCCTTTAAAGGCGGTTTTGATAACGTTAAATAAACTAGTTTGCACGTGCACTTTTAAATACATAAACCTATCTGTAAAGAAACATGAACGACGTTAAAGACAAAATAATATAAAAGCGTGGGGATATTGTATTGATCTCCGCTGTCTGTCCGTCTGTCTTGGCCACTATCATCTCCTACACTATTAGCACTAGAACCTTGAAACTCGCACACATGGTAGCTATGAGCATATGTGCGACGGTGAGCTATTTGGAATTTTGATCTGACCCCTGGGTCAAAAGTTATGGGTAAATAAATGGGCAAAATGGGTAAAAAGAACTCATTATAACAACATGCGACGCACATGATAATAACTTTACCATGTGTGTTAAATTCAAGGTTCTAGTGCTAATAGTGTAGGAGAATATAGTGCCCGACCACGCCCACCAAAAGTTTTGTTCTAACATAACTTCTTCATTTATTCACCAATTGATTTCAAAATAATACTGAACATCTCTTAGGACAACACGGTCTATCTCGACCAACCATTTCAACATAACGCACCATTATGTGCGACAGTGCACTATTTGGATTTTTGATCTGAACGCTGGGTCAAAAGTAAAGGGGGTTGGGATTGGGCTGAGTCAGAGGTTTTCACTCATTTTTTTTAGGTTATTTTACATTAACTTCTTCATTTCTACACCGATTTACTTCAAATTGATACTGAACATCTCTTATGACAATACGGTCAATCTCAACTATTTCAGGCCCCATTACAAATCCTAGGGCGTCCCACCCACGCAGACCGCGCCCAACCAAATTTTTGTTTTAACATTTTTTCTTCATTTTTTCACCAATTGACATTAAATTAAAACTGAACATCTCTTATGAAAACACGGTATATCTCGTCCATCAATGTCCTTATTACCCACCCCTGGGTCCCGCCCACATAAGCCACACCCACCCAAAATTGCCTTTTACTATAACTTCTTCATTTCTACACCGATTCACTTCTTATTGATACTGAATTTCTCTTATGACAATACGTTAAATCTCAACTATGACCACGCCCACCCAAAATTTTGTTTAAACATAACTTCTTCATTTATTCACCAATTGACTTCAAATTAATGCTGACCATCTCTTATGACAACACGGTCTATATCGACCATCCATGTCCACATTACCCACCCCAGGGCCCCACCAACATAGGCCTTGCCCACCCAAAATTGCCTTTTAATATAACATCTATGCGTCGTGGGGATCCGCGTCGGCCTCTGCCGCGCCACTTCTTATTATTGTTAGTTAATAATAGTTTCCTTTGATAGCATAACTTGGTTGGAAAAAAATGTTGCCAATACATAAATTGATATTTAATAAGTGTTAAGATGTTTGTTTCTTTATTTTCTATCCAATATACAAATCATGCAAGCACTAACAAACAACGAGATCGGACAGCGCGTATATAGTCTACAAAATAAAGTCAATGCACGCACCTTTAACACGACCTTATAATCATCGTGACCTGAACAAATGGGTCCATAGCTTTATTTTCACACCACTGTGTCTGCTTTATCTTGTCAAAGCCGTTTGAAATAGATTGAAATAAAAGGAACAACTCGTGAATAGTGCTTTACTTGAAAAGCATGCTATATTATCGAGATGCGTATTAAAGTGCAACACGTTGTGTTTTCTACTAAAAGCACTTATTTTATACTCTCTGAAATTTTGGGTGATTACGGGGGACTTTTTTGGAATAAATAAATAAACGTATAAAAGGAATGCCTATTTATTGTTTATACATATATGCATTTAGTTACAAATATTTAAAAATAAAATCGTACAGAAAACGTATATTCTATGCAAAATATTTTTCGATGTTAGAATCCAGATTGATTCTCACTCGCGCCAACACAATTCGCAAGCTTCCATTAGAATTTAGCTAAATTTAAGTGCCGATATCAATAGTGCACATTCGTATAACGTCCATTTATGTTCGTGTTATTTCACATCAATGTACTGTTACCACTGTATTCATGTTTCGCGCCCGAAAACCTTCCCCGAGACAAATCGTAAACATAATTTAAATTTAAATTCAAATTTTACTAAACGTTTATTATATTGGGCCCCATAGGTATTCATAAATAATTTAAAAAAATGATTTAATTATTTTGAAAAAAATAACGCATTATTTGGTTTAAACAGTGTTTATTATTATGAAAATATAAGCATGACATGTGATGTACATTCATCCAATAATGGATAAGAAAACTATACAACCTTTTTCTGGCTCTGTATGAAAACTGAATAATATACATGGGGTCACTCATCTGATAACGTAATAAACGACTTAAGATCAATAGCTTTATATTTTTTATTTGAATTAGAAGAAAAACGAAAGTTGATATTTACATTTAAAAATACATATCTTGTAATAACTGTATGCATATAACACTTTAGATTCGAAATTCCTATGTTCATGCTACATTTTATTTGTAAATTAGTCGGTGTGCGTGCATTATATGTTATTTCTAAAAAATAATTCGTTGATAGAGTATCAATTTCTGATGTTTAAGCCTATGAGATAATTTGCAAAATACCGACAGAGATAGAAGTGGTGTTCAAAAACACTCCAAGAATAATGTGCTTACATGGAAATACAAGCAATAATCTGAAGAAAAAAGCATTAATATCACACGACACACATGTCCGTAGCATTCAACCATATTCGATTTTAAAAGGGCTTTAACTTAGACTTTTAAAATAATGCATCTCTATATTAACGTAAAACAAAACATGCGTTGCAAGTACGTGTGTGGAGTAGCCTATTTAGCCTTTTTAGCAAATTTAGTACATAGGTAAATTCATACATCCTATTTAGCCTATTTAGCCTATTTAACAGTCTTTTCAGCATAATTAGTCTATTTAGCAAGTTTAGTACATATGTTAATACAGTCCAACCTGCCAATAAAGACCACTCAAGGGATTTGGTCGGTGTGGTCTTTGTTCACAGGTGGTCTTTATTCGCAGGGTCGATCGAAACTTTGCAAAATATGCTAGTAGTTTTTTAACAGGTACCTTATCTATGTATGTGCTCTATTGTTTAAGTGTTTGAATACTTTTGCATGTATAATGAAATAAAGGATTGAAAACACAGTTTTGTTTTACATCGTAAATGATATAAAACCGTTAATTTCCTCTATTTGAGTTTATGAAAGCCCCAAATTTGTCTTTGATATTTTCGGCAATTAGTACATTAATCGCGAGTCACTTAAATACAAAGGAACATTTTTACACTTTTGACAAACTGTCAAATGCATAAAAGAAGCAGGCGACTACCAATTAGCAATGCATGTTAAATAAACAAACAACTGCTGTCGAGTGCATTAAACTGTCACTTGCCAATAGCTCCATGGCGACCGACGAGTCCACTGGTAAGATGTGTATCACGTGAGTACGCAGCGTCCTGGCGGTCATTTTGTTTTTTGAAAGATGGAAATCGTTGATTTTTATGATTGCAGTGGTCGTTGTAAGCTATCAAAATGGAGATTTGGGAATGTAAAAGGGTGGTCGTTGGTCTTTGTTCACAGGTGGGCTTTATTCGCAGGTTCAATATATAGTGAAATCGTTCGGGAGGAAATCGGTGTGGTCGTTATTGACTGTTGGTCGCTATTAACAGGCGGTCGCTCGGGCAGGTTGGACTGTACATACATCCTATTTAGCCTATTTAACAGCCTATTAGGCAAGTTTAGTACGTATGTTAAAACATGCATCCAATTTAGCCATTTTACATATTTAAAACCCTTTTAAGCCTATTTAGTTAGTCTATTTATATAGGTTAAAAATACATCAATTTAGCCTTTTTAGCCTATTTAGCAGCACGTTCAGCCTATTAAGATTATTTAGCAAGTTCAGTACAAAGATTAAAACATATATCTTCTTAAGCCTATGTAGCCTTTTTTACAGCCTTTTCAGCCTATTTAGCCTATTTAGCAAGTTTAGTACATAGATTAAAACATACGTCCTATTTAGCCTATTTAACAGCCTTTATAGCCTATTTAACCTATTTAGCAAGTTTAGTACGTAGGTTAAAAAGTACAACCTATTAAGCTCATATTTGCCCATTTAGCATTCATTTGGACCTATTATGCCATTATTATTAATATTTGAAATAAGCTGAAATATTCGTCTAATTTATCCTATGTATCCTATTTAGCAGCCAGATAAGCCTATTTTGCCTAATTAGCAAAATTTTTAAATGAAAGATGAAACAATAATAATATATATCCTTTTAAGTAGCCTCTACAACCTAATAAGCCTCCTAAACAGGTGTATTGGTTGAAACAAGCACCCTATTTACCCTGTTAAGCCTATTTACCAGACTATTTAGCCTATTTAGTCAGTTTATTAAAAAGATAAAAAATACATCATATTCAGTCGTTTATAAATATGTATTTATTAAGCCAATTTAGACTAATCAGTAAGTATATTAAATAAGATCAAATATACAGCAAATATATAAAACTATGTACAAGCCGTATGCGTCATTTTCCAGTAAGCGGGGTATTCCCAAATTAGAGTTATATCCCGGAAGCGACCTTGTGCACGCTTACCTGCCGTCGACTGCCTGTCGGGGTTACCTAGTTTCGGCCGGTACTTTTAATTAGGGTCGGAATCAGGTGCGGCCAATTTAGAGTATTACGCGTCATTTTGCCAAAGAGTGGGTATGCCCTTTAAGGTTCCCTTTCGGACGAACAAGAGTTATCCCCCGGAAGCGACCTAGTGCAAGCTGACCAGCCGCTGACTGCCTATCGGGCTAAACTACTTTCGACCCGGGCTTTTCATTAGGGTCGGTCGTGCATGCAGCCTATTTAGCCTATTTCTCGTATGCGTCATTTTTGAGTGAGTGGATATGCCCCTTACGGGCCCCTTTCGGCCAAACAAGAGATATCTCACGGAAGCGACCTAGTGCACGCTGATTTTCCGTCGACTGCCTGTATGGCTGACCTAGTTTCGACCTGGACTTTTAATTAGGGTCAGAGTCAGGTGCAGCCTATTTAGCGTATTTTGGCCACCCTATTTAGCCTATTTTTCGTATGCGTCATTTTCCAGTGAATGGGTATGCCCCTGTAAGGGCCCCTTTCGGCCAAACAAGAGATATCTCACGGAAGCGACCTAGTGCACGCTGATTTTCCGTCGACTGCCTGTATGGCTGACCTAGTTTCGACCTGGACTTTAAATTAGGGTCGGAGTCACGAGCAGCCTATTTAGACCATTTCTCGTATGCGTATTTCTAGTGAGTGGATATACCCTTTTAAGGGCCCCTTTCGGCAAAGCAAGAGATATCTCCCGGAAGCGATCTAGTGCGCGCTGATCTGCCGTCGACTGCCTGTATGGCTGACCTAGTTTCGACCTGGACTTTTAATTAGGGTCGGAGTCAGGTGTAGCCTATTAAGCGTATTACGCGTCATTTTGTCTGTGAATGGGTATGACCCTTAAAGGGCCCCTTTCGGACGAACAAGAGTTATCCCCCCGACGCGACCTAATGCAAGCTGACCAGCCGTCGACTGCCTATCGGGCTGAACTAGTTTCGGCCGGGACTTTTAATTAGGGTCAGCCATGCAAGCAGCTTATTTAGTCTATTTCTCGTATGCGTCTTTTTTAAGTGAGTGGGTATACCCATTCAAGGGCCACAGACGAACAAGAGTTATCCCCCGAAAGCGACCTAGTGCAAGCTCACCAGCCGTCGACTGCCTGTCGGGCTGAACTACTTTCGGTTGGGACTCTTAATAAGGGTCGGCCGTGCATGCAGACTATTAAGCCTATGTATTGTATGCGTCATTTTCTAGTGAGCGGGTATGGCCCTTTAAGAGCCCCTTTCGGCCAAACAAAAGTTATTATCTGGAGAAGAACTTATGCATGCTGATCTGCAGTCGACTGACTGACGTCTAACCTTGTTTAGGCCGGGACTTCTAATTAGGGTCGGAGTCAGGTGCAGCCTATTAAGCGTATTGCGCGTCAATTTGCCTGTGAGTGGGTATGCCTCTTTATGGTCCCCTTTCGGACGAACAAGAGTTATCCTTTGGAAACGACCTAATGCGAGCTGACCAGCAGTCGATTGCCTATCGGGCGGAACTAGTTTCGGCCGGGACTTTTAATAAAGGTCGGCCGTGCATGCAGCCTATTTAGCCTATTTTTCGAATGCGTCATTTTCCAGTCAGCTGGTATGCCCCCTTTAAGGGTCCCTTTTGGCCAAAAAAGAGTTAACCTCCGGAAGCGACCTTGAGCACGCTGATTTACAGTCGACTGCCTGTAGGGCTGACCTAGTTTCGACTGACTTTTAATAAGGGTCGCAGTCAGGTGCAGCCTATTTAGCGTATTATGCGTCATTTTGCCTGTGAGTGGGTTACCCCCTTTAAGGGCCCCTTTCGGACGAACAAGAGTTATCACCTGGAAGCGACCTAGTGCAAGCTGACCAGCCGTTGACTGCCTATCGGGCTGAGCTACTTTCGGCCGGGACTTTTCATTAAGGTCGGTCGTGCATGCAGCCTAGTTAGCCTATTTTTCGTTTGCGTCATTTTCCAATTAGAGGGTATACCCTTTTGAGGGCCCCTTTGGTCGAAACAAGAGTTATTTCCCGGAAGCAACCTAGTGCACGCTCATCTGCCGTCGACTGCCTGTCGGGCTGACCTAGTTTTGACCTGGACTTTTAATTTGGGAGTCAGTTGCAGCCTATTAAGCAATTTGTCTGTGAATGGGTACGACCCTTAAAGGGCCCCTTTCGGCCAAATAAGAGATATCCCCCTAAGCGACAAAGTGCACGCTGATGTGCCGTCGACTGCCTGTCGGGCTGAACTAGTTTCGGCCGGGATTCTTAATAATGGTCGAAGTTGGATGCAGCCGTTTTAGCGTATTACGCGTCATTTAACCTGTGAGTGGGTTTGCCGTATTAAGGCCCCTTTTTTGACGATAAAGAGCTATCCCCGGAAACGGCCTAGTGCACGCTGACCAGCCGTCGACTGTCTATCGGGCTGAATTAATTTCGGCCGGGACTTTTAATTAGGGTAGGCCGTGCATGCAGCCTATTTAGCTTATTTCTCGCATGCGTCAATTTCCATTGAGCGGGTATGCCCCTTTAAGGGCCCCTTTTGGCCAAACAAAAGTTATCCACTGGAAGCGACCTAGTGCACGCTTGCATTCCGTCGACTGTCTGTCGGGCTTACCTAGTATCGGTCGGGACTTTAAATAAGGGTCGGAGTCACATACAGCCTATCTAGCGTATTACTGGTATAATTCATTTTCCATTGAGTGGGTATACACCTTTAATGGCCGCTTTCGGATAAACAAGAGCCATACCCCGGAAGCGAACTAGTGAACGCTGATCTCCCTCGGCTAACTCTCCGGCTGAACTTGTGTCGGCCCGGGGGTTCAATTAGGGTCGGCATCAGGATGGATTCGTACGCACAGCGTATTATGTATATAATGCGCTATATCCACGGCGAATGTGTAAGAAAGTTTAACGCAAATCTCGGACAAAATAGAGTTATCCCCCGGAAGCGACATATTGAAAGCAGATCTCAAGTCGGCTGCCTGTCGGGCTGACCTATGTTCTGCCCGTGGTTGTTATTATAGTCGGCGTTAGGGGGGCGTACATACATCCTATTAGGCGTATTATGCGCTACATCCACCGCGATTGGGTATGTACCTTTATGGGCCCCTGTCGGGTATACAAGAGTTATACCCGGGAAGCGACCTAATGTACGTTGATCTCCCGTTGGTTTTCTGTCGGGCTGACCTTGTTTTGGCCTGGGATTTTCATTCGAGTCGGCGTCAGGGGGACGTACTTTTAAGCGTATTATGCACTATACATGTATATCTACGGCGAGTGGAATGCACATTTAAAAGCACCTTTCGGATAAACAAGAGTTATCACCCGAAAGCGTCCTAGTGCAGGCTAATCTAAAATTTGTATTATCATTTAATTTCTAATATTTTGTGGGTTCCTATTAAGACATAGATTGTTAAGTTGTTATACAAGGTTCGTGTCTAAAAGAATCGGCGACATGAATATATACTATAATGAATTAAAACAACTCACGATACAATTAATGTATTTCAATTTTCCGAACGTTTGTTTTGTGCTCTGCTCTGTGCTCTGTCGACATATTCAACTGTCGACATAACTAGCTTAGAAAGTAAACAGTACTGTTAACGCGGCATTGTACAATTTAAATTTAAATTGACATACGAAAATCAAAATATGTTTAAGTGTCCTCCGCAAGCTCCAAATCTCATCTGATCCGTTATGTTTTGTCTGCGAAGTCTAGTGCAGTTTCTTATTTTGTGACCGGTGCATTACGTATGTGTAACCAAACCCCGATGCTATGCAAAATAGTTTATTAAAGGTTATTTGCCGATACTATAACCTACATATTTGTAAATGTTGCATGAACCGCGTCGAAAAAACAAATCGTAAATAAGGAAAAAAATATGTAGTTAGATTAACAGTTTTAAAACATCATAACGTAAACCATTTGTGTTGTCCTTTTCACACCCGATCCCAACACTTTGATGTCTCATCAGTTTAAGTCCATGTCCGATATTCAGGCTATTTAGCAAATTTACTACATGTGTTAAAGCATATATCCAATTTAGCCTATTTGAAAGCCTTTTCAATATTCACAAATATGTGAATGTCAGCATAAGCCACTACTTTCAGACATTAAAAAAGAGCGATATAAAGGACATTTTCTGAAGTTAAATAGATTTAACACGCCCCGAAAAGTGGGTGGGGTAAACATTAAAAACAAGGAAATAACATAATCTCTTCCTATTAGTTATTTAGTTGCTCATTGCTGCATTTGCTTGTTCTTTTAATTCAAATATACTGTTTAACTTTCTTCATTGCCAACTCTTTCCGTTTCAGTATCACTATCATTAGTGTAATTATATTCTTCAAGTTCATTTGCCATGTCCTCTAATACATCAACAATTGGAGGCGGGAGTATATCTCCATCAATCCAAATAGGTTCAATCAGGCCTGTATTAGTGTTTTTGGTCCATCCATGGCCTTTCGTTGCAAGTGGTATATCTCGATCGGGTATGTGTGCCCTTTCTATAAGCCGACTTGATACGTCACTCTACGGATGTGTTGCAGGAGACACTGCTTACAGGGAGGCAACACTGACAAGTCTATATTCTTCGACGCATTGAGGCTATTATCACATACCTCCTTTATTTTAAGAAAACGCAATTTATGTACCGAGTCGGTTCTAGAATTTCCATACATGACACACATGAATATACACAATTTACCCACTACTTCGTCTGCAACTGTCCAGGTATTGCCTGAAGCAGCCATTGAGCAACGGTTTGTGGCCTTATTTCCATCAACTTAATAGATTTGATATGCCCATTTCCTTTGAAAGCGCTTGTTGTGTCACAACCGCAGTATGCATGTATACTTAAACGTGCTGATCTGAACTCTTCAGTTAATCCCCTCCCTACTTCATTCATGTCAAATAATTTGCTATGATTGCCAGCACCAGTGTCAAAAAGTATCTTGTTACCGTCAACTAATTGAATGTAGTACACAATTTTGAAGAATATGACACTGTCAGGGATTCGAATAGTGTTGTAACCCTGTTCTTTCCCATACAAAAGGTTAATTTATATTAGTAGTGTTGCGCGTGTCATAAATGCATGTGTGAATACATGCTGAACAGAGTGCGGCGGGTGAGATAACACAAGACCACAAGATGGGTGGCATGTAGAACGCTGTTATCTGTCAAATTTTTCACGTAATGTTTAAGTCCGAATTTGATTAAAACATTATTATTTCTTTATAAAAAAATTAAATAGTTTCGAGATATACCCATTAAGAAAATGTATAATTATGATTCAATACCGAGACAGATTTTTTTATTAAAAAGCATTTTCTTAATGGGTATATCTGGAACTATTTATTTTTTTTCTAAAGAAATAATAATGTTTTAATCAAAGGCAGATATCTGAATTATCAAAGTTGAAATCAGTCCAGGCAGAAATATCATTTCCTCAATCGACACAATTACACATTACTTATTCATTCTAACAGCATATTGTACTATTCCTTATAAAAAGATCTTATTGTCCGTTTTCTCTGCAGACTCTGTAAACTAGCAATTAACATCGATATTTTTATGAAATCCGTATCAATCATGTTTTCACTTAAGCTGCCTCTACCATGGCCTTGTCTTTCTGGACGCACTCGACCAATGTCCAAAATAAAAGGTGATGATGACCAAACAACTGCCGAAACCCGCAGCAAAACATGTATCATAATTGAATATGTATTGTGGCGATTGTTCGTTAGGAAGGATGTGATCGATCGGGGCTGCACAATATCAGATGGCAGTTGAAAACAATATATTATAGCGAACAAACTGGTGCCGATTTTCTAAGTGGCCAATTGGGGGATCATTTGTCATAGTGGACAAATTTACGAGTAGCCCATTGTCCTGGAATGCCAAAAACGCAGGGAGCCGATTTGCCGCGTGCCGTTTGTCTGGATACAATGTGTTTGTACCTTTAACATTTATACCTATTTTTAAGATGATGTAACATAATATGCATGTTAACAAAACACTTTGTACTGTCCCCCCTACACTAGCTCTAACGGACATGAACTCCGTTCGGACGGTTACCAACGTTTTGAGCTTCAGATGAGCTCATCCGATATAATTAACCATTTAGATACTAGTTTCATTAAATAAACACAATTCAGTATTTTGCATAGCATCGATACGTGAATCCAAAATACATTATACACCAGTCAACATTTGAAACCGCACACGATTTCGCTGATAAAATGCCACAAAGCAGATAACATTTGGGGCGTGCAGACGTTGCTATATTATGCCTAGAGTGTCGTCTGTCATTAAAAGTTAAGTTATAAAATTAAGCGCAACAGTATTATTTACTGTTAGTTTTGTCGACAGAGCATCGTAACAGACTTTCGTCTGGTTGAAATTAAATTAATTCATTACACCGTGCGGTAGTCTACTTTTTTTACCGAATAATCATTCTTATCCCTGATTCTTTGAGGATAAACCACGTTTAACAACCAAATATCTGAACAGGAACATCAATCATTATTACATTCAATGCTGAAACATATATGTCTTAAGGCGTGCCAGTGTGCACAATGTTGTATTTTGTTTCATTGGTCTTTTTGAATTAAGTAAGATAAATATATCCAATTGCACACCATTAACTACACTTTATTTTGTCAAGAAGTATGCAATAGCAACGCAAAAATAACAATAAACAAATCCGAGAGCCAGCATACATGCGCGAAGAAATAATATTAAACAAGAATCCGGGATCCAGAACACCACGCATGCGCGTATATTAATGGTTACACTACATCTACTGCAGGAACGCTAAATAGGCTATATGTGACTCCGACCCTAATTGAAAGTCCCGGCCGAAACTAGATCAGCCCGACAGGCAGCCGACGGGAGTTCAGCGTGCACTAGGTCGCTTCCGGGGATTAACTCTTGTTTGTCCGAAATGGGCCCTTAAAGGTGCATACCCACTCGCATGTTATACGCTAAATAGGCTATATGTGACTCTGACCCTGATTAAAAGTCCCGGCCGAAACTAGATCAGCCCGACAGGCAGCCGACGGGGGTTCAGCGTGCACTAGGTTGCTTCCGGGGATTAAGTCTTGTTTGTCCGAAATGGGCCCTTAAAGATGCATACCCACTCGCATGTAAACAGAGCATAACACGCTAAATAGGCTATATGTGACTCCCACCCTAATTAAAAGTCCCGGCCGAAACTAGATCAGCCCGACAGGCAGCCGACGGGAGTTCAGCGTGCACTAGGTCGTTTCCAGGGATTAACTCTTGTTTGTCCGAAATGGGCCCTTAAAAGGGCATACCCGCTCACTGGGAAATGACGCATACGAGACATAGGCTAAACAGGCTGCATGCACGGCCGACCCTAATTAAAAGTTCCGGCCGAAACTAGTGCAGCCCGATAGGCAGTCGACGGATGGTCGGCGTGCACTAGGTCTCTTCCGGGGAATAACTCTTGTTCGTCTGAAAGGGGCCCTTAAAGGGGCGTACCCACTCACAGGCAAAATGACGTGTAATACGCTATATAGGCTGCACCTGAGTCCGATCCTAACTAAAAGTCCCGGTCGAAACTAGGTCAGCCCAACAGGCAGTCGTTAGCTGGTCAGCCTGCACTAGGTCGCTTCCGGGGAATAACTCTTGTTTGTCCGAAAAGGACCCTTAAAAGGGCATACCCACTCACTGAGAAATGACGCATTAGAGAAATATGCTAAATAGACTGCATGTATTCCGGCTTTAATTAAAAGTCCCGGCCGAAACTAGTTCAGTCCGATAGGCAGTCGACGGCTGGTCGTTTCCGAGGGATAACTCTTGTTCGTCCGAAAAGGGCCCTTAAAGGGGCATACCACTCACTGGCAAAATGACGCGTAATACGCTGAATAGGCTGCATGCATAGCCGACCCTAATTAAAAGTCCAGGCCAAAACTAGGTCAGCCCATTATGCAGTTGAATGCTGGTCAGCGAGCACTCGGTCGATTCAGGGGGATAACTCTTATTTGTCCGAAAGGGCCCCTAAAAGTGACATACTCTTTCACTGGGAAATGACGCATACGAGAAATAGGCTTAATATTCCGCATGCACGGCCGACCCTAATTAAAAGTCCCGGCCGAAACTAGTTGAGCCCGATAGGTAGTCGACGGCTGGTCAGCGTGCAGTAGGTCGCTTCCGGGAGAAAACTCTTGTTCGTCCGAAATGGGCCCTTACAGGGGCATACCCACTCACAGGCAAAAGGACGCGTAATACGCTAAATAGGCTGCACCTGAGTCCGACCCTTATTAAAATTAACATACTCATTGGAAAATGTTTTATCCTATTTAATAAACGTGCTTAGTATGCTGAAAAGATTGAATATGCTACAAAATAGGTTCCATGGGATGTTTCTTTCAGGTTTCATTTGATATACTTGCTAAAAAGGCTAAATAGCACGTATATTTCTGCCGAAGTAATGATTTTTTTAAATTGGCTATAGGGGTTCAAATGGCTGCTTAATAGGCTAATACTGGCTTAAAAGCATGTATATTTCTATTCAACTTTCAAACTAAACTTGCTAAATAGACTGACAAGGCTGTAAAATAGGCTAAATAGGAATGTACTAAACTTGCTAAATGGGCTCAATAGGCTAAAAACGTTGTTAAATAGGCTAACTAGGATGTATGTTTCAACATATGTACCAAACTTTTTCAATACGCTAAATAGGCTGAAAAGGCTGTCAAAAAGGCTGTTAAATAGGCTAAATGGGATGTATGTTTCAATCTATGTATTAAACTTTCTAAATAGGCTAAATAGACTGAAAAGGCTGTTGAATAGGCTAAATAGGCTAAATAGGCTTACTTCACACACGTGTTGCAAGTCCTATATTTAAAGTCTTGGCACCATGTTGCAATAGTTTGCATTAAAAGATATTTTGTAATACCAGTTACAAATAAGGATATGTTTAATTAATTAGTATATATTTAATATGGTTCCATAGACAAAATCCTTGTACAATACTGTAATATGCACAAGCGTTTATGTACTTGTATCACAATGCAATCCTAATATATTGATGAAGCAAATATTGTAATTGCTGATAGTTAAGCGAAATATATGTGTACAAAGTTTCAATTGTTTTATGCAAATGTTTCAAACGAGTTACCAATATGACATTGCATAATTCATTCTAGTTATACTTGCCCATTTTATTATATATCAATTTCATTTAAATCACCAACGTTGCTAAATGGCGCAACTACGTATTCAATAACCCTAATTTGCAATCATTTAATTGTTTATAATTTTGTTGAGTAACAATAGTATTAGAATGAGTTGTTGTTATTCGTAGCGAGCACATATATATCGACTAGTACGAGTAATAACTTTACAATTTACAATTTAAGATACAAATGCTTATAAAAATATGCCTAAATATCTACACTTATATATGCGTTGCCTATACAAAAAGGCTAATAGAGAATACCTCTACAAAATATGGTTTATTCTGTATATGACAGCACATATAATATCACAAGTACAGTAGGTATAACTTACGCACACACAGATGAGTCATACATCGGAAAGTGTTATTCCACATGAATGCCATTTTAGATTTATTTAGTTTTATACATTTTATAAAAAACGGTAGTAAAACCTGCTTTACTTTTGGGGGTATTTCTATTTAGTTCTAAACTAGCTCTAATTCAAGTTATGCGTACAATAAACAAATCAACGAATAATTTAATTAAAGTCACACTGACAACAACATTTGGAACTTAGCATATACTTAATTGACTTTCTTTTCCTTATATCTTATACGTCTCCTAAATGAACAACAAACACACGCAACGATATAAATTGAAAATACAGCTTGTATTTTGGTATCTATGCGTACGACCAGATGACACATTTATAACGTATGACAATAAACAAATGTGAACAATTCACATTTTGATATAGATTTCATAACTCATACATGAACTAATGCTCATATAGTTTACACACAAAATCAACAACTGACTACATTCTTGCAGACATTCATTTTCATGAAAAAACTTGTCAATATTTTATATTCAATAAAATATTAGGAAAATGTACGTGTTCTCTGGTTCGTATCGCAAAACCGAATGGCTATTCCACGAGCATATTTACCCGCCAAAACAATACACTTAGCAAATCCTATAGGGACTTTCTTATGCAAAGGAAAATAATTTTCCTCTTATTTGCTGCGCTCAAACTAGGAAAATTATATTTCTTTGATCACTTATCATAATTTGTAATATGTTTATTCACAGCATAAACAATGGCGCTATTTAGTGATTGTGTTACCCACGCGAATGTATGACAACATGGTACATTAAGATTTATAATCAGAGTAACACATGTTTGAAACTGATTTTTGCCAGCATAACATAACGAAGAACAAGATCTGACATGTTATTGGAATTGATGAAATTTAATTTGTGTTATCATAAGTTCACACAATGGTTTATTTGCTTAATTGTTTTAGTGTAACCATTAAATTGACATGTTTACCCATTTATATGATGGTCATATAAGAGAAAGGTCTCACTCCATTAAAACTTTTCAACGAGCAATTTGATAACCAGCCTGTGATTGCATAAAAACAAAAATTAATATTTATACTTATATAAGTTATTTTAAATGTCAATTTTTTGTCTTTGTTGTTAATTAGGGAAACGGACGACGACGAAGTCGACGGATTATGACTTATCAGTTGTCGCCGTTGAGAACGATTAGTTTATGTTATGTATCATAGCAGTTTTACATAGTTTGCACTTTTGCCCAGAGAGGATATCCGCAAATTAAAATAAGATTAAGACTCTCTGGCAAATATTCAGATTCAAAATTACTTGAAACGGTCCTCGTTTCAACCAAAGAATATGTTTAAGGATTCATTGATATCCCATTTCAGCTCAATATTTATTTCTTCACAAAGGTACGTCGGAAACCGACACATCGAACTTATATTTTTAAGATGTCCATGAAACACAATGCATCGTAAAACATGTGCTTGCAAAGCGGTCTGCGCAATATATTTCATTTCTTAGTACACGATACACCAGGAGTAAAAGGTAAATCCACCAGGCACTTGCCGTATAACAGTGAACTTCTTGACGAGAGAAAAGGCACTTGCAGTATGACAGTGATCTTCTCGACGATAGAAAAACCGAACATGATACATGGAAATCTAAACCCTTTGTATAAGACGGTGAACAAGTTCGTTGAGCGTTTTCGTATACACATAATGCTGATTATTTCAACCAAATTAATTGAGGGGATTTAACGATTATTTTGTAACAAAACATGTCAAACCGTAGTAAAGAGACAACGCAACTAAAATTATATTTTTGCGATAATATCAGTATAATTCATATCAGTGTTTTCACGAAGGTCATTTTCATTGACAACCAAGCTAAACTACATGCAAGAAAGGTATATCAAATGTGTTTGAAAATAACAGAAAAGAGGGGCAGTAATTCATTTAAAATACGTCCTTCTACCAAACTTACTTCAAAACAAACATGCGTGTAAATAAATAATAAGTTTATTTTGAGCACGGCATAAAGTACGCGTACATTGCTGACAAGGAAAAATTGAAGGCTCCATATGTTGTTTGGTTACGTTACCGCTGACTGTAGTTATAATGTCATCTAAAGTGGTTTATCGAGCTGGATGGTAATCTTGTAATACGTCTAGTTTAGCTTTTTATCTGCATCTAAGTAAAAAATTTCCTTGTACACCCGCCCTGCATAGTTCAATGACAATAACGATATGGAAATGGGGCATTACTATGGCTTTACACATATAGATAATGCACCCCTTAACTGTACATTCGTAACATGTAAGCCGATTCAGCCTTAGGGCATCTTCTTCGACCATGATTACCCTTACGCTTTAACATTACATTCCTTTATAAAGTGTATGGGTACGTGTATAATATTGGTTGACGCAAAGTTGTTTCCTTCTCATTGTGTGACAGCGTTGCTAGTCCATGTCTAGAAGACGTCCAGCCTTCCTGCTGACAAACTCTTAAACGCAAATGAAAAAGATACTAATTCTTAAAACGTAAAATACAAAACCAACCAGAAATTACGTTAAATGCAACAAAAAATAGACAATATTTTAAGGTAAATCATAAGTGACAAAAGTCATATTTGATGTAAGTAGGTTTTTAATTTACACATCTTTGAAAATACTTCAACTACATTTGAATAGCAATCAATTTATAAAACTTATACAAAAGACACATTAGACATAGATACATAAATTATGTTAAATTAGTACAAGTATATATTTGCACTTCATTATATGTTGATGCGCAGCTTTGAACTAAACGTTTGTATTGTATTGGTATAAAAGAATATCGCGTTTTACTAAAAGTTTAGGGTAACAACAATTTGAGTCCTTCAATATATCTTTATCTTATCTTACTAGCGCAACATAACCGACCAAACTTGACTCTTAACTTACTTAATGTCTTCCGCATTGGTATTCATACTTTGTCACAGGCCTGCTCGACAATTATTTATATGACCCATATACTTTTCCCTGTGCATTATACCTACAAATAAAAGGTATATTTGTATTTATGAAATTGGATAAGTATTAGCGGGAGATCAATTCAGTTCCGCTAGTCGTTTATTTAATGACCTACCGCCTGTACAAAACACGAACAGTGTTTTAAGTTTATAAGACACGTCAATCTCTCACATAAAATATTGATAAAATCCACACGTGTAAATAAGAACCCATACCATTGACATTCACACTAAAAAGCAATACAAACGAATATCAATTGGGATCTAATTAAAAGTTTAACAACTGTCAGACGTAGTTAAAACGTCTTTGATAGGTCACAAATCGCATCATTACAATTTCAAAGCTCATTTCGCTTGTAGTGCATGTATGTTAATAGTAAAGAGAAACGTGTGGAATGGAATTCGACGCTTAAAGACAATGTGTTCTAGTTCTTTCGTGCAGCATTGTCAGCTTTATGGTTTATTCATAAGTTGATGTATTCAATCGCCAAACATCCTTAAAAGCATTTGGTGTTTTTATTAATTCAACGAATTTACTGAAGAATGAATTCAAATGTTTCTTCAAAACTGTTATATGTGATTGATTGAACGATAAACCAATCCGAACTGTGCACTGACAGCTGGAATTCCATGTTGCCACTGTTTACCGCTCTTATATCTTTTAATCTTTCTTAATCTTTTAATCTTTCTTTTCAGAGCATGGTTCTTGGAAATGTTGCCTCTGTTTATTTCAAGTATCTACATATCCGACATGTGCATACGCTTACCTACTTTTTATGAACTACTTGCATGAACTTTAAACGTATAACAATCAAATCAGTAATGTATTGCTTAAATGATTATTAGACGCATCATATCACGTTGATGGTATTTGAAATAGATTTAAAACAGGGAGACTATGCAAAATTGTTATAGTATTAAAATATATATTATAGAACTTTGAGATTCTCAATAAGTTAAATAAAATTAAGAAAAAACATGCGCCTATTTGAATATATTTGAACTAGAAATTCACATACTCACATTATCAGTATGCATATTATAATCACAGGTCTGACAAATATTGTTTAACTAAACACTTTATATATAATATATTGCTATTCTGATAAGAGCACTGCACTGCCACCGGTAAGATAATTTTCTATAGTTGGTATGCACAGATGTTTTTAAGCAAATATTTCATGGACGTCTAATTGCAGGATATATGTTAATGCTAATTGCTACATGCATATTCGCAAATTATTTCCACAAACACTTTATTCTCAGCATTAAACATACACAAAATTATGCAAAACAAGCAAGGAAACAAAATGATATAATGAGAACGAGAAAGATTACTTAAAAGAAATATTTCCGCTATCTTTGAGCATTCTGGAGGCCGTTTAATCAACATATCTTATCTTAGCGGATCTTATCTTAAATCCTTCACTTAAGATTTCATTTACGATCCGCTAATACCCGTTTTATGAACGCTGTCGTAAGTATCGAGTCGCAGCTAAGATTTTAGCTAAGCGTACGATCTGGAATATCGCGAACCAGTCGAAAAACTTCATCTTATATCACACGATTTCCCGCGTTTGTCAAAAAATCAAGATGGCCGACAAAGCTAACGGAGGCAAGTAGCAAATGATAGTGATGATTTACTTATGATAGTTGTAAATATATCCATTCATGTCTTCAAATATTTTAGCGTTTGTATCTGTCAATTTGTCTCGTTATTGATACTGATTTTTTATTTAAATTCATAGTGTTAATTTACACCAAAGAATATAAATGTTTGTATGCATTTATGCATTTATTTTCTTGTTATAACGAAATCATATTTTCGCGCGTATGGACTGTCTGTGTCAGCCTTTTAATTGACAAATCTTTAGTGTGTGTGTATATCATAATGTTTTATTTTTGTGGTAGAAGAATATTCGAGTACATTCGAGTTTTTTTAATCAATACATTATTCATATGCCTTAAATTTGAAGAAATGATTTTATTTTCATAATTTAGTGTTTGTTTTTAGAGTAAATTTATCTCCATTTTCAAGTTATATTTTCATCTTTTGAATTTCCACTTCTTTCCTTATATATTTATCTATTCTGGGTACATAAGGATGAGTACTGTGTATTTATTTTCGGCATAAAATTTACTTTATTACCCAGTGTAAATAGCGTTAGAATAAATGTTCAGTTGTAAACATGAATCTGAAAACTATCTCTCAATTTCAGAGTGAACTACATTGGCTTGTGTAGCCGCAAGATATACAAAGCTATCAAGAAATGGACGGACATTATTCATTAAGGTTAACTAATTAAATCTCATGACTCTTACCTAACTCTTTTCAAAACATTATAGAAAAATACACAAAGTCAGTCACATGTAAGATTTAACAAGATGTGTTTGTGAAACACAATGTCCCCCCTTATGACGTTTGACCTTGAAGGATGACCTTGACCTTGACCCTTCACCACTCAAAATGTGCAGCTCCATGACATACACATGCATTTCAAATATAAAATTGCTAGCTTCAATATTGCAGAAGTGACATTACATGAGCAATTTTGACCCATATATTTGACCTTGAAAGATGACCTTGACATTTCACCACTCAAAATGTGCAGCTCCATGAGATACACATGCATGCCAAATATCAAGTTGCTATCTTCAATATTGCAAAAGTATTCATAAAATAAGCGATTTGAGCCACATATATTTGACCTCTGACCTTGAAGGATGACCTTGACCTTTCACCACTCAAAATGTGCAGCTCCATGAGATAAACATGCATGCCAAATATCAAGTTGCTATCTTCAATATTGCAAAAGTATTCATTAAATAAGCGATTTGGGCCACATATATTTGACCTCTGACCTCGAAGGATGACCTTGACCTTTCAACACTCAAAATGTGCAGCTCCATGAGATACACATGCATGCCAAATATCAAGTTGCTATCTTCAATATTGCATAAGTATTCATAAAATGAGCGATTTTGGCCACATATATTTGACCTCTGACCTTGAAGGATGACCTTTCACCACTCAAAATGTGCAGCTCCATGAGATACACATACATGCCAAATATCAAGTTGCTATATTCAATATAGCAAAAGTTATTGCAAAATGTTAAAGTTGGCGCAAACAGACCAACCAACCAACCAACCGACAGACAGGGCAAAAACAATATGTCCCCCACTACTATAGTGGGGGACATAAAAATGAAAGTCAGTCTGGAAGCAAAAGGTTAAATTTGTACTTTGAATTATACATTAAAACTTAATGTAATTAAACTATCGAATTTGCACCGAATAATCGTTGTCGTTTATTGTTTGTTTGCTGTTTTCTATTGAAGATAGTAGTCATTCTCCCAGCGGAGGTACTGGTTGGGATAGATGGTGGTTTTGGCACATTTCAGTCCAGTTCATGTATGTATATTACTTATATTCATGTATTTGGTATCTATTCATCACTTATTTCTTCATCTTTGGAATTTGAATTTGAACACTATGTACTTTCTTTTCAGGCGCACAGCAACAAGCATGTGTGAATAATGAGAGCTCATCCATCACATCAGTTGAACATGAATTGGTAAGATATTTAATCAAGTACACAGTATAAAGTTAGCACATTTATTTTTGTAGGTGTGTCAATGTAACAAAAAAAACATAAAACGATGTGTATCATTATCATATATTAATTATGTGACATAAAGTTCGTTATTTATAAAGTTACTTGGTGACAGATACATTTCACAGTTTTAATAAATGCATTCTATCAACATGTCTTGTCGTTGAAGTAACATGTTTGCATGTTCGACAGCTCATAAAGATTGATTTCCATATTTAGTAATGCATATTAATCGTTCGATACAAGTAACTTCACAAAATACCAAAATAAAACAAGAGCACCGCCTTGCGGGTGCAGACCGCTCATCTATTTTCTTTTTAAAAAAAAATTTGGGGGGGGGGTGGGGGGGGTGGGGTGGGGGTATAGTGTGAGGGTGTGGTGGTCATTTGTGAGATGATCTTATAAAAAAAAAAAAAAAAAAAAAAAAAAATTAGGGGGGGGGGGGAGGGGGGGGAGGGGGGGGGGAGGGCACGGGGGATGGTTTGGGTGAAGTCTATTGTGGTATGTCAGGTAAGAGTAGTTTCATCAAAGTATCAATCAAATCTAATCATAAATAAAGAAGTTATGGCAATTTTAGCAAAATTTAATAATTTGACCTTGAGAGTCAAGGTCATTCAAAGGTCAAAGTAAAATTCAAGTTGCCAGGTACAGTAACCTCATGATAGCATGTAAGTATTTGAAGTTTGAAAGCAATAGCCTTGATACTTCGAGTGGATCGAAACACAAAATTTAACCATATATTAAAAGTTACTAAGTCAAAAAAGGGCCATAATTCCGTAACAATGACAACCAGAGTTATGCAACTTGTCCTTTTACTGTACCCTTATGATAGTTTGTGAGTGTTCCAAGTATGAAAGCAATATCTATGATACTTTAGGGGTAAAGTGACCAAAACATCAATCTTAACCAAATTTTCAATTTTCTAAGTATAAAGGGCCCATAATTCCGTCCAAATGCCAGTCAGAGTTACATAACTTTGCCTGCACCGTCCCCTTATGATAGTTCATAAATCTTGCAAGTATGAAAGCAATAGCTTTGATACTGTAGGAATAAAGTGGACCTAAACACAAAACTTAATCAAATTTTCAATTTTCTAAGTATAAAAAGGGCACATAATTCTGTCAAAATGCCAGTCAGAGTTACATTACTTTGCCTGCACAGTCCCCTTATGATAGTTAGTAAGTGTTGCAAGTATGAAAGCAATAGCTTTGATGCTTAAGGAATAAAATGGACCTAAACACAAAACTTAACCAAAATTGTCAATTTTCTAAGTATAAAAAGGGCACATAATTCTGTCAAAATGCATGCCAGAGTTATCTAACTTTGCCTGCCCAGTCCCCTCATGATAGTAAGTAAGTGTACCAAGTTTGAATGCAATAGCATTGATACTTACTGAGAAAAGTGGAACTAAACGCAAAACTTAACCAAAATTTTCAATTTTTTAAGTATAAAAAGGGCACATAATTCTGTCAAAATGCACGCCAGAGTTATCTAACTTTGCCTGCCTAGTCCCCTCATGATAGTAAGTAAGTGTACCAAGTTTGAATGCAATAGCATTGATACTTTCTGAGAAAAGTGGACCTAAACGCAAAACTTAACCGGACGCCGACGCCAACGCCAACGCCAACGCCGACGCCGACGCCAAGGTGATGACAATAGCTCATAATTTTTTTTCAAAAAATAGATGAGCTAAAAATGTGTACACTTACATTCATAAAGTTATTACGGTGATGTATTAATTAATATATGTTATTTAACCCATTTTTTGCCTAGCGTCTAGAAAGAAGGCCTTGGCAAACAGCGTAGACCCAGATGAGATGCCGCATGATGCGGCGTCTCATCAGGGTCTGCGCTGTTTGCTTAAAAGAATTTATGTAAGAAATATTCTAAATATAGAAATAAATATACTAAACACCCCTAATTGTGAAAATAAATTGATCCAATTTAGAAGGATGGGAAAGTCCACTATGCATAAATGGGTTAAAAAAGGTTCGTCAAATTTCACAATACCAATTGTACAAATCAACTGGATATTCTTTTCTTTTTTTCAGAAAAGCCAGTGAAGACAAAAAAGATGTAAGTTCCATAAAAAATATAGATTAACTAATTTAGTTGCTTGATCATGAATTTGTAATATTGTATAAAAATAGATTTTATGCAAATAATTTTTATTTTAACAAAAATTTTACAACATATTAGAAATAATGACCTCAGAATACATTTTACTGGCCAAGAGCTTGTGGTCGAATGCTAATTTGTATCCCTTTTATATTTACACAAATGTATGTTAAACATGTTAAAAACAAGGGCTGTTTGTAAAAGATGCATGCCCCCCATATGGGCTGTCAGTTGTAGTGGCAGCCTTGTGTGAATACGTTTTTTGGCACTGTGACCTTGACCTAGTGACCTGAAAATCAATAGGGGTCATCTGCCAGTCATGATCAATGTACCTATGAAGTTTCATGATCCTAGGCTTCAGCTTTCTTGGACGGACGGACCGACATGTGCAAAACAATATACCCCCTCTTCTTTGAAGGGGGGCATAAAAAATAAAAAATTAGTGTATATAAATCTCTTATTGTTAGAATGATACTATTATTTAGCTGCACTTTGCATTACAAACCTTTTTTTAACATAAATTGTATTTCATTTTCAGATATTGTTCCACTTCATTGGTCGTTTGCTGTAGAGTTGTTGAACAAATAATGTACATGTATTGTTATGTTACAAAAATAAAAATAAAAATTATTTTCACTTTGTTACAATATAAAGGAATTATGTAATCATCATAAGCAAGGCATGACTGAGTGTAAAAATTGTGTTGTTAATAAAAACAAGAGCTGTCAGAGGACAGCGTGCTTGACTATTAGAGTGCTTGACAGTATAACGTAAGCCATTATGGGGAAATTATTCATATTCAATTAGGTCAAGGTAATACAGTTACATTCTAAGTGATTGAAACATATTGATCGCTAATGTTTTAAAGAAGTTGTACTTTTAATATAGACGATTCTGAGTTCAGGTATATTTTCCACAATCTATTGAACATTTGTAAAGACATAAAACAAAGAAATAAGATTTTATTTCAAGTTTAATAGCAATAGCTTGTGTGGGATGGTTGGACCGTCATTCAAAAAATAAATATAAATAAATATGTGTTTTTTTTTTTTACCATGTTTCAAAGAAAAAAGAACTTTTTGGGTTGGGGGATGGTGGGGGGGGGTATAATGTGGGTGTGTGGTCATTTATTAGTTGATCTTTCAAAAATAAAAACAAGGACAAAAATAAAAAATAAAATTTCGGGGAGGGGGGGGGGGAATTCTGGGGTGGGGCGTTGGGGATGGTTTGGGTGGAGTTCATTGTGGTATGTCAGGTTAGTGTAAAGGTAAGTTTTCCAAGTCTGAAAGCAATAGCTATGATACTTTACGGGTAAAATGGACCAAAACACAAAACTTCACCAAATGTTAAATTATCTAAGTATAAAAGGGGCCATAAATCTGTCTAAATGCCAGTCAGAGTCAAATAACTTTGCTTGCAAAGTCCCCTTTTGATAGTTAGTAATTGTTGCACGTATAAAAGCAATAGCTTTGATACTTTAGGAATAAAGACTTTAGGAATAAAGTGAACCTAAACACAAAACTTCAAAAAAAAAAATTCTAAGTATAAAAAGGGAACATAATTATTACAAAATGCTTGATACAGTTGTCTGCTCTTGTTATGTTGTTGGGGTCATGTTGGTAAAGAAGTATGCAAAATATAAACGCAATATTACAAGGTACATAGAAAATATTTGAGGTGGTACGCAAACTTTAACATAGATTTATCAATAATATGCATATTCTAAGTGGAAAGAGGGCCATAATTCTTACAAAATGCTTGTTACAGTTGTCTGCTCTTGTTTATAGATTGGGGTCATGTTGGTAAAGAAGTATGCAAAATATGAAAGCAATATGTCAAGGGACATTGAAAATACTTGAGGTGGTACGCAAACTTAGCATAGATTTATCAATAATATGCATATTTTAAGTAAAACAAGGGCCATAATTCTTACAAAATGCTTGATACAGTTGTCTGCTCTTGTTTATAGGTTGGGGTCATGTTGGTTAAGAAGTAAGCAAAATATAAAAGCAATATGTCAAGGGACATAGGAAATATTTGAGGTGGTACGCAAACTTTAACATTCCAACGCTAATGCAGACGCCGGGGTGAGTAGGATAGCTCCACTATATATATTTCATATATAATAGTCGAGCTAAAAATCCACAAAAAATAATGACATAGAACTTGTCAATTTTAACACTCTTACAAAGATTTTGACCACACTTGAGGATAGCCTAGATATTATTAACAAATACATTATGACTAACTTTCATCAACATAGCATTAAATGTGGATAATGCATGAGGCCGGGCATAGACAGACCACAATGGCTGACCTATAGCACTTCATGCATAAGTGAGCATGACACAACACCTACATAAATAAGTTAATCATGTCAATAAGTGCTGCATTTTATCCTATTGTGGGGCACCGTGCACAACATAATCCACTTCCTGTGCCTCAATAAGTTGTTCAGGCAGTGGTACCTGCTGATCTATGCATAAGTTGTGTAGGCGCATTCATGCATCCACTGCTTGACAGCACTCATCGAGTCTCATGAATAAACATCCTCCAGTTTTATGTAGACACCTGTCGATAGAGTAAAACAAAAAAATATTACCGTTGAGATTAAATTACAATGTCAAATTTATTATCAATGATGTTTATTATGCATTTTAATTGAATTTAAGACTAATATGGGTAAATAAATGAATAAATAAAACAAAATTTGCAATAATCTACGGCATCCATTTTTATCAACATATGCATGTGCCTACATAAAAGCAACTTTAAAATCTGTTTTAAATGTGTTTTTTTACTAGATGTGTCTCCTCACTGATGCCCCCACTTCAGGTAGAGATACACAAACAAGTCCATCAGTCATTAAAAGAGACAATAGTCTTCAGAACAAACAACATACGTATATACGATTAAAACTTGAAAAAATATTTACACATTACTTTTACAGCTACAATTCCTTTCTTAGGTCATTCATTTATGCAAAACACATCCACAGATATACGGACAGACAAGAGTGGACATCCCGGTGCAATGCTTAAGGCTTCCCTCTTTTTACATTCACTAAATTGTTATGATTGTGATGTAGATGTGATGATTACAATGTTGCTCTAAAGAGAAAGATATTAAGCATTGCACTTGTCAATCCATATATTTTGTATGATTATATGGTAAATGGTGCCATATGTTGATTAAAATAACTGAATGTTTTTAACTGGTATAATATGACCAAAATAAACATAGATGTTGTAAATACCTTAATCTACTATCAGCAGTCCAAAAGCGCTCTCAACCACAATCCAACAACTTGACTGGGCATGGTTGTACATGTACCTCACCACTGCATTTGTTGTTGGCCTAAGCAAGGGCGTTTATACATATTTTTTTAACGAATAGTCGGAGTCGCCAAGTAGGTATCCCAGGTGGTTTTCTTCCAGGAAAGGTCTAATGAAAATTTCATAAAAGCTAGGTTTAAGTTGGAACAATCATCAGTTAAATGGTTTATTAAGGTAGCTATAGGATGCTAATAAGCTTAACGTAATCTTAAATAAATTTCAATTATAAATTCAACATTGATTTGCATCTTTTATGTGTAGATAAAATTAATTTTACAGATATAAACTAATATAATTTAATCTTCTCTGTTTGTTAAAAGAAATTAAAATGTTAAATTATGTATGTGCATTTAACACATTATATTTAAGTAATGTGCAATGCATTGATGTAGAAACTAAAATATTTCCATGATCATTACAGTAGTATTTCACTTTTTCACAATACTAGCCATAGTCCCTCAAATAGTATATCCATAAATGCACATTATTTATTGTCATACCTTCAAAGTTCAAACCAAAGCTGTCAAAGACAGAGGTGTCATGTGTGTTGACCCAGGCCATTTTGACACAATGTATAAATAAACTAAGCTTTAATATGTGAAAACGCAATTCAATTAAATTTGTTGAATGATTGGGGCATCTATTTTATTCAAATGTTTTATGATGTTACACTATTAGTTAAGCCACTTCTGACTCTGACTGATATTGTACAGTGTGATTCAGTGTCATTAAAATAACATTAGGCAAGAGCGCAACTCGGTCAGAATATAACTTTGCTACCCTGTATCTCACAGTGCAGTGTGAGATTGATGTTGCTCAGCTGTTCATATGTATATTGACTGTAAAATTCATAAATCTATTTTTGACAGAACATTGGTAATTTTGTGTTTGCAAAGTTTACTACTTATAATCGGTGGGGCAGATATCGCAGACACCATACAGTGCCTTTATAAGATAGACGAAAACTTCAAAACTTTATGCGAAAAAGGTATATCAGTAAATTGCGTCTATAACAAACTTGTATAGCAACGTCCGAAATATTGCAATATCCGAATTATAATTCAACCTTTAAAATTCAAGATATAATGACAAATGAACTGTTTTACTTAAAAAGAAACCATAAAACATTTGTTTTGATAAATATTGAACAAATATGACTAAATACTTACCTATTAAACGAATTAATTATCTCAACATCACAAATTTCATTTCCATTTAACGTTTAATGCAGAGAATGATATAACGAATATCTTTAACGTTATCAAACATAAATACGTCCAACAGTATCAACATTTCACCATCACGGAGATTGCAAAATCCTTTCTTTCTCGAAACATTCTCAACTCTCTTGGTTTACCAACGTCTAAAGCTCGTGCGACCGCCATGTTTACGAACGCTAAGAGTGGTCTTACCCAGTCGTAGCTTTAAGCACAAATCTTACGACATCTTAGCTGCGATTTCTTTGATAAAACGGTTCGCAGTACTTACGATAAGCATACAACAAAATTCTACGAATCTTACGTAAGATCACGCTAAGATATGTTCCAGAATCATAACACTTCCTCGAAATGAAGGCTGTTCCTAAGAATACATTGTGCTTCCCAGGTAAATCGTACGAATCACTCGCCTATTGCCTGTATCGGGATTCAACTCTCAACTATATAAACGGCGCGCTTTCAATCAAGTTTTAACATCGGAAAGGATTTGCTCAAGCACACAACACGTGTTCAGGTTTTGTAGTGAAACTTATCAATTCAGGTTTGTAGTGAAACTTATCAATAACCAGGTAAGTGAATAATATATATATTTAAATGGAGTTTTCTTCATGCATTATAGTACTTATAACTCAGAAAACTCAAATAAATAACTAATATCGATATATTATCGATATTAAAAAGTATTTGATATCCTGATTTTGTTTTAAAAATACAAATTCTGAAATATTTTCTGCTCTTACAAAGGGTATGATTATTGAAGTGATACATCCATATTAGATAAACTTTTGATTTTCGTTAAAAACGATTTATATAAAGAGTCGATACTTCTTATTCCCGGTGCTATTTATTATTTAAATTCAATAAATACCTAAACGCGTTTTTGCGTTTTAACAAACCATGCAACTGAATCATCAATGAACTGCCATAAAAGAAGATAATGCGTTGAATGTATCAATAGATAGTTAGTCTAAGCGCTCACCTTAGATAATGGACATCAATCGCTGAGGACTTGACAAAGTGATGTAGTCTTTTTCAACAATTGATGTAGATTCAAACATGGCCTTTATATTGTCAAGATACTACTGTCACTGCTAGTACTTCTTCTTCTACTACTACTACTGCTACTACTACTACTACTACTACTACTACTACTACTACTACTACTACTACTACTACTACTACTACTACTACTACTACTACTACTACTACTACTACTACTACTACTACTACTTACTACTATTCTACTACTACTACTACTACTACTACTACTACTACTACTACTACTACTACTACTACTACTACTACTACTACTACTACTACTACTACTACTACTACTACTACTATTACTACTACTACTACTACTACTACTACTACTACTACTACTGCTGCTGCTGCTGCTACTGCTACTGCTGCTGATTCTGCTTCTTTTTACTTCTACTAATTCTTCTTCTACTACTACTACAACCACCACCAGCACAACCACTACCTCCACCACCATCACCACTACCGCCACCACCACCACCACCACCACTACTACTACTACTACTACTTCTACTACTACTACTACTTCTTCTTACTGGTCAACTTAATTTTGTCTTCCTAGGTAGCCATCAAGGGGCGTTTGTTTGCATCTTACTCGTGGACGGAGCCTAAAAAGTTGGCTTCAGCCAAGTTTGTTCTTTTAGCGAAATTGTGTGTGAAAGCGTCGTTGTATCATTTAACAAGATGGAGTGCCTTCTCAGCGCAGAACAGCAAGAGCTTAAACGAATACATAAAAAAATAGAGCGGCAGTTGAGAAAAGACAAACGAGATGCCAGAAGAGAACTCAAGTTGTTGTTGTTGGGTACGTAGTTCTGGCAACCAGTTCCGTTTGTATACTTGACGATGTGCTTTTTATATTGCAATTTCTGTATAGGCGACCATCTTGAGTATTAATAAATGTCGTATCTGACGCTTAAATACATGTTGGTACTGTATTCTAATGCGCAATAATGGTTCCACACATATTCATATATGTTGCTAATGCATTCAATATAACGAGTGTAATAAGTTTCTGGCTTTATGTTGTTAAACACAATAAATAAAAACATCTTACTACAAATGTTGCCAACTATTGAACGATTGATCCTGCTTAATTGTGTTTCATTATGCAGTTAAATGGTTTTATGTGAACTGTTACCATTTAGAATTCATACTCCACACAATAAATGTATGTCAGTTAGACAAATCTGAAAATAAAGTGATATATAAGGACAAAAAACATTCATACTAGGTTTGGGACAAATATCCCACCCCTGGTTTTCCCTCTCGAATTTTCCTATCCTGGTCAATACTATTTAAGAAGGCTGCGCTATGTAAAACCGAGCAATAATAGTAGTCAAATTGTACAGATTGAACCCGATTTAACAATTTCGATATGTTACCGACTATCACACGAGAAATCAAATTTCTTTCAGGCACTGGCGAGAGCACGTTCATCAAGCAGATGCGGATAATCCATGGTGCAGGCTACTCAGTGGACGATAAACGGTGCTTTATCAAAATCGTGTATCAGAACATCTTCATGGCCATGAATGCAATCATTCGTGCAATGGACACGCTGAAAATCAACTATAAAGGCCAGAATAATGAAGTTTGTATGTTTTTGTATTGGTAACAAAATAATCTATATTTTATTCTGTTAACTTGAGCACCCTTTTCACACATTTATTACATGTAAAATCGGAAATATTTCCTAAATATGGTTTCGCTGCTGGGTTTTCAAGTCTAAAATTGAGGATAATGGGGTGGGAGAACATACGCTATCAGCTAGTGCTTTTTCACGTGAGTGGGAATGTTACAGAATTCAGATATCCACTGAAAAATGTCACTTCAAATCATTACCATGTTTAAATTATACTGCTAAAAGCCTTCATGTCAATCCTAAATTAATTTGGTCTTTTCACTTACCCATACTACTAATTTACGTGCCAACCGAAAACAAGTAATTAAAGTATATACCGACTCTTTATCTTGCCATTGAGGCCAGTCTTCTGACAAATTTTTTTGAACCGTGAGGGGATTTACTGGCTCTGTCTAAGCTGGGACGCCGGCTTCTACTGCTTATTAATGATTTGTCTTTTTTTGCAGAGCAATGCTAGCCTCGTTCGCCAGATCGATCACGAACACGAGACAGTGTCGACCTTTGAGCACCAGTATGTGGACGCCATCAAGGCGTTGTTGGCAGATAGCGGCATACAGGAGTGCTACGACAGGCGGAGAGAATATCAGCTGACAGACTCTGCTAAATAGTATGTCTGCAACTTCTTTAAGAAAGAGTTATACAAAGAAAATAGAACTCATTAAATCTGTTTCTGTCAAAACATTTCTATTTGAAAAATTGAGTATTGACGAAATATAATCTCTTCATTAAATCAACTGAAGATATAGATAAACAAGATCTCAGGGTAGTGATATTGTGTTTTTTTTGTCGAATGTGTAGTCGACATTCGCCCTCATTCCCAATTTCGGGCATTCGGCTCCATTCCGAAACTAAAAAAGAATTAGTTGTACCCCAATTACAGCCTTAGATTAGCAATGTAGGGTTTTCATAAAGATAGCACAATTAATTATTTTTTAAATGCAACATTTAATAAGTTGAACTATAGTAAATCTTATATCAATTACAATTGTATTTTCATGTTGAATGTAATTGTTAGCACACACAGCACTTATTTCCCAAAATAACTCATAATGACGACATTTTTCACAATGTCAAGTGTCCCAGACCATTCAAAAATGCACGGTTTTTATTAAGACTAGAGAGGTGCAGAGGTTTACTGGAGACAACAATTATGTCGCGACTATAACAAAACCATTTTGTCACTTAATCCCCCATGTTATTTGTAGCAATCATTGAATACACTGTATGACACTATTATTACATGTTACATGGAATAGTTATATAAAGTACAAGAAGTTACTTATTTTTTCATAATTATCTTTGTTTATATAATATATTATATTATAATGAATAAAAACCATCATTCGACAAACAACATAAATACCAAACATCCTCAAATATTATGCCAAAATCAATCAAACAGTACACTGACTAAATGTTTAGAATTATGTAAATACACATAAAAGCGCATGACTATTCATCTGAAAAAGAAATATCAATATCTGAACTTTAAAGATCTCAATTCCAATTGTTTAAACAGTTACATTAGGTCGTACTCTGTTTTTGACACTTAATATTTATGTTTTGCAGGCTTTACCGTTCTATTTATTGGTCTTCGTGAAGGGTTTTCAAGACATGTTTTAGTCATTGGTTTGGAATGGTGTCACCACTTTGGCCAATTTATCACAAAAGCTAATAATTGCGATCCACACGAATCACTTGGAGACGGACTAAACACCCTTCTTTCAAATTCAATGTTTTATTGCATTTTGAGGCAATGTAGTCTTGAATACATTTGACGACTTAAAGTGTACAATGTTTTAAAGTGATTTTACTTATTGGATACTTTTAAGCCATTATATATTTTAGGACGAACTGTTATTGCCGATTAATATTTGAGCCTCATTACGTCTGTGGTTAACGATTTCCCCATTTGCGTTTAGTGGTACAATCAAATATATATTCCTTCCAATACAAAGATTCTGGTTAATAATTTTAAAGTTTATTTAAATGTGTATGTATATGATTTGTATGCTTAAATTGTTTTTGATCTTAATCAAACACTTATGTGAAAGTATAGAATATGTATGAGGCAATTTAAAGCAATAAATAAAATACAAAGTTGAATGTTCTTTTATGAAGATCGGAGGAATTCAATAAGAATGGGAAAAATAGAGCGTTAAAATATAATTAAGTGATACTTTCTAAGCATTGAAGCTGCTGGGGAAATGACATTTCTCGGGAAAGCTCAGTTTTCATGAGTTTGAAGAAATGTTCTGCCGGTATGCAGAAAATATCCAGCTAAAGCATATAGCATACAAAATGTCACGAAAATTGTTTTAATATATGAAATTTATTACGATAAAGGTATCCAATGCATTGTTTGCTTACTTACACGTCTACTAGTATTGGATGCAGAACGAACACGTGTGTCTATACCACAAGAGTCCATCTGCAAAAATAAACAGTTGTGATTTGCCAAGATGACACTATGGCAGAATGAGTTTTTGACTGAACAAACGGAACATTTTTCAGTCTCGCCACCAAACACTAGCCAGGCTGCTATGAGCTTGTGAAAAAAAAGATAAAATAATTTCAATTATAAATAGAGTTGAGCTAGTGATTATTTCATGTGTTACTTTAATAGCACGATAATTTAGGCTTATTGCTGATTACAACTGTAATGTTACAGCTGATTTTGGAGCTGCATAAAACTCATCAATGTTAATGATGTTTTTGTACTAGTATATATTTAAAAAACGTGTTATCTGTTTTTGGAGAAAAAAAACATGACATGGCCGTATATACACTATGGCATAACTCTCCATGCGTTTTTTTGTTTTAGCTACTTTGATGATGTTGATAGGATCACTCAACCTGACTATCTGCCAACGCTGCAGGATATCCTTCGAGTACGGTCCCCGACCACTGGGATCACATAATATCCTTTCGACTTGGATAGTGTAATTTTTAGGTAAGCCAGTCACCTCACTTTTATTCTCAAGGCTAAACTCCCATAGGTCATCGTGACATAGAAATACTATCAAACCCAGCGGGAAAAAATGAACTGTCCAAACAAAACTGTCGCCCGCGAAAACAATAATGTCGCCCGCTACCTTTGCAATCACGTGCGGATTGGTAAAACATTATACTGTCCCATTCGCGCATGCGCAGTGCGCAGTTTTGCATTTCCATTGTAAAGAGACGACCAAATCTGTCAATCTGACATAAATTGTCAAAAATATATGTCTTATCAAGATCCAGTAAGTTACACGCAGCGCAGATTGTTCATGTTTGAATAGTTTTTTCGGTATAATAAATTAAATATTACATGTCTGACAGGGTGACAGTAAATTTGTCAACTTTCGGAAAAATACTGTCAACCGAGGCGAAGCTGACAAATGTACTGTCACCCTGTCAGACATGTAATATTTATATACTATACCTTCGACTTGAATAGTAAAATAAATGCGTAAGCCCAACTAGAACCTTATTATTTAAATAACACTAAGATGATTAAAAACTTAATTGTGTTCAGTAAGAGTTCGGTTGAATGTGTGTGCATAACCAAGCAGAACTCTGATGTTGTGACGTCAGAGATAAACTTTCAGTTACACAACTGCTCTCTTCACAACAAGGTTTATAAAGATATGCAAGAAATATTCTTGGGGCATGTTTTCACTGTCTCATTCGTCTCCGATTATCGACGGCAATACATTGGCTGCTCAATAAAGATGTTTTTGTTATTTTAAAATAAAAAATCCAACACACAAATTATATTTTAAAAATTTTGTCACATTTTTGCGATATTGTCGCCATTGGCCATAATGGCGATTGACAGCAGGAACCCGGTCTTAGATGAAGGACCGCGCGCCTTTAGGCGATCGCGTTCGAAGAAAAGCGTCACGCCCCTTCGGACCTCTGGATTTAACACGGTGTACTATAAACATACACACTATACTGACAACGGCCTTTTCTATTTCTAAAATGGTAGATGTTGGCGGCCAGAGGTCAGAACGGCGCAAGTGGATACACTGTCTTGAGAACGTTACGTCCATTATGTTCTTAGTAGCGTTAAGCGAATATGATCAGGTGTTAGTGGAGTCAGACAAGGAGGTGAGTACTTATTTCATTTTTATTTGTGTTTAAAGCCCCCACCTCCGTCGATTAAATAAGTTGCATTACATCTCAACCCACTATGCTCACAGTGAATTAACCAAAATTGGCTGTATGACGCAGTGAAACGGATTCAGGGATTGAATTCCTTGAACATTCATATAAACAGTTGTTAAAGATATGATGACTCAATACAAAGGCCATACGTTCTTTTAACTAGGCCTTTCAAATCAATACAATTTCATTAAAATGAACAGGTATTTTTCCAAAAAGTTTAAATATACATAAGCGTGTCCCAAACAATTGTGCTAACATAGATATTTTTAACAAGGAACTAATGTTCTCCTCCTCTTTTCAGAACCGGATAGAGGAATCAAAGGCGTTGTTCCGCACTATCATCACCTACCAATGGTTTCAAAACTCTTCAGTCATATTGTTCCTCAACAAGACGGACCTTCTAGAGGAAAAGATTATGCATTCCAACTTAGTCGATTATTTCCCGGACTTTGACGGTAAGTTTGGTCTATTATATCCAAGAATAAGGATGTTGATGTGTCAAGGATTTGACAATGCATGATAAGTTGGGGGCAAATGCATTTGATGTTAAGCGTTGTTGGTTACTTTCTAAGAGTTGAAGTTAAGTTAATATTTTCAATTTCTGTAAAACTTCACTCGTAATGTGTGGTTGCTTGAGCTTTGGCATTCACGATAAGTAATCTATTTACCATCATTCGATGTTATATTAGGATAATCAATACTTATTCTACTGATTTTAATACTAAAATATTCATTTGATGGATGCTTATTTCTCAATATTTTTTGGTACGTTGGGTTGAAATTGAATGAACGGTAAATTGTTTCCTTCAACCGTCTTATTATGTTCGAAAATTTGACAGAAAATTAAGATTATTTTTAAGAAAGTGACAGTCACTGGAATTGTTTGATTGTCAATTATTAAAACATTTTGCCCGATTATTCAATAAAGTTTCCTGTCATAATCCCCCCCCTAAGATTTGTTTAAAACATTTAGTATTAAAGATTGTCTTATTATGCATGTACACATGGTCTTGATTATGACATGGTTATTGTTGCAATTGAATATTACCATGATGATTATATGACGGATGCTGTGAATTATGATGTTGCTTCTTTAGATAAATGACGTTGTCAGTTTTGTTAAGGTCCAAAGAAGGATTCACAGGCTGCTAGAGAGTTTATATTACGGATGTTTGTGGACTTGAAAAGAATTATCTACTCGCATTTCACTTGCGCCACAGGTTAGTGTTGAGTTTAAACTATAGAGTTTCATTAACAAATAAATCACTCACGCTTTTTTACCTTTACCATTTGTAAGTATACAGTTACAAAAATATATGCATTCCTTTAGATAAGTAAGTATTCTTTGAACATTCTTGGCGCGATACAAACCTTAAAATAAAATTTTCTTTGTGATGTTGTTTGTTTCAACCCATGCTACACCTTGTTTTCTATATAACGTAACCATTAAGATTTTTTTAAACATGTATAATCAAGCGTTTTAGCGTTTGCAGTTTGCAGAGTTTTAATCGGGGCATCGTGCGTCTTTATATAAGAAACACATTGTTATCACTCTAGAGGCGACACATTTACTAAACATTGATGAACATTGGTAGAAATATAAATTTTTACAATAAATGGGCCAAATTGAAACCTGGGTCATGTGCGTCTAAAAAGGTCACCAGGCCTAATCTTAGGGAAAAAAATCGTTATCGCTATAGATGTCACATTTATGACCCACTCTTTTTGCAACTTATGTATGAATATTTATATTGACATAATCTCGTCAGGATTTGATTCTTGGTGACCTGCTTCCCGAATATATGTCACCGTGTCAAATCGTAGCCTTTGAAACAGTCTTAAATCCACATTTATTACTCAATCCTGAGGGAACTTAATCAGAGTTTAAATCAGGGAAACGAAAGTTCTTGAACTAGTCATATCTTAGGAAAGCATGTTTATAGCCGTCGTGGCCAAATTTATTACCAAAGTCTTATAAAATAAAGTCACAAGTTTTATTCTAATAACATCTTTACGAACTTGGGTAAAACGCAACCGAACACTAGGTCACCAGTTATAAAAAAGGGTAACCACTTTAAATCTATATTTATGACCAACCGGGTCAGTCCAGTTATATTGATTTACACTATTTACCTGTTTTTGTCGTATTTTCGATTGGCAAAACGAGTGTGACTGTATCAATACTTTTTCCCGCAACGAAATTCATCATCTGCGAAAGTTGTATCAAGTGATTTCATGCGATCTATATCACATTTATATTTTCCAATTGGAATTAACGTCGCTAAAAAAGCTAAATTTTGCAGTATGTTCTATAAATAAAACTAAATGTTACTATTAAATCAACCGCCCAGCAGATGATGTCTTAAAAATATATATATTCGTATACTTATTATGTCAAAAAGTTGATTGTTTCCTCTCAAATCTCTAAACAATCGTATACTATTAGAGGTTGGTCAATCTTTTTATAAAGCTATTTCCCAATATAAAAAGAGTGTTCGATCACAGAATCATGCAAACTCGCTGCGCGACTTATCTTTATTTATATGAAAACGTTTATTTTGCGATTTTAACTAAGTATTATGGCATATAACAAAAGAAATGTTAATAATCGGCACCAACAATTTGTGTCGGTGGGGTGTTAGTGGAAACACTAATTTTCATTTTCCGCGATACAAATAGCAAGTTATGTCTAGCTTGTGATGATGCCGTATCCCCACACACATGTGACAAGATCACCATTTGCGGAAGTCATGAGGTAGGAACATTCTACAGCGCATATTTGTTTGCTCTATTGACTATTCCATTTAATTGCAAGAATGGTAAGATATAATTTTTTGTATCAATGAAAGAAATACATATTCGATCATACACCGAATGAAACTAAATTTGAAATGTTTTAGGACTTAGCATACACTATTATATATTTGCTATGTGGATTACTACGTGACGTTTATAGGTTCCTAACGTTTTAATCTTGGTTGCCGTGATGTTCATGTATGACAAAATAATGAGTGTTTTTTAGAACAATGATTTTTCTGAGTCTAATACATCAGGTAGAATATGGCACATCAATACTCGTACTTCTCTTATTGTAATAATATGGTAATACTTATTGAACTAGACGAAAAGCTCACAAAACGTGGGATTAGATACCATTATATTTGTGAAAAAAAATTCAGTTGAATGTAATAATTAAAGAAAACTAAAATAGAGATTTATTTCATATAATGACTGCTTGCTAATATCTGAGGGAATGCAGTGATCTTTTACATTATAAATATTGATGGACTTTATAGGTTTAATTGGATTATGTTGGTTTGTTATAAAATGATTTAATTAGGAACAAAACTTGTTTGGGAAGTGTCTGCATTAAAATTAGAAATGTATTGCTTTTTACTCGCAAGTTTAATGACATCAAGCTAATTTTAAGTGTTGGGAACAAAATGTGATTTATTTTCTTTAAATTGTAGGAAAAATACTTTGAAAGAAAATAGTTCACATCATAACTCATTGTTCAACAGTGTGCATTGTTAAGAAATAGTTGATATGGATTGGAATGCAACGGATTTGGAAATATATTTGAGGCTTTCTGTAAAGCTTGGTTCATCTACCATAATATAGGTACAATTAGATTGTTCGAATAGCTAAATAATTATTCTTCAGAATCAAGAAAATATAGTGACCATTGAAAAAGGAAAAGAACGGCACGCACAATGAAAATGCATGTAATATGGATTGACAAATTTTGGGGTTTTATGTTTTAAATAACGAAGACCAAAGACAGCACATCAGAGGAATAAAGTGCGTCCAAATCAGGTGAATTACGATCAACTCAGAAACTAATCCTTGCAAAAGAAAGGCGACAGTCAGTGTTTACTGGTTCTGCCTGTAATATGGCCTCATGTTGACAGAATCGTTTTTTCTCTGCCACTGGACGATGTTATTCTGCTAAGGATAATCGTAGATCTGTTGGCATCAAGCACAAGTCTCCGAATGGTTTATTTGATGATAGCTTGGTAACTTGTGTACTAGAAGGTTATGAAAATGTATGCAATAATGTTGATAGGCCACGATGTTTCAAATCTGCTTCAAGAACAAGGCCTAGGTCAGGGTGAATAAATTTTGGAGCCTTAAGGAAACAAGATCCTAAAGTGTCAGATTGTAGAAAATTAGGCTCTTGGTCAGAGAGTAGCAAATTTGTAGAATGTGTTGATTAAATTCAGAGACCATGGACTAGTTTGTCTATGCATTACATTGAGTCAAACTTGAAAAAATGGGCATATGTAGGCAATGTTCAAGTTGCACTATGGTTAGGTCAAAAACTGGATTTTGTAATGAAAGGTTAGAGAGTAGAAAATATGAGCAATTGCAGTTGTCTAGACCAAATTCTTCTTTGGAACAGGTAGGAATACAAATCAGTTTAACATTTGTGTACTTTTCTTAACCATGTACCCTCACAGCTATCGTATGTATTTACTTAGTCATCTTTATCAAACTCCATGAATATATTAATGGCATTATAAACAGCAAGGTAAAGTTTGATATTTAGCCACTTCAAATCAGTTGTGAAGTTAATGCCTTAGAAATATCTAAATTTGCATGTGTAGCTGTTTGAATTATATTAATTTAGTAATATCAAATGATGTTCATAAAACTTTATATTAATTTTTCAATTCACCTATAGGAAGCCCGGGTCAAATAGCTGATCTAAGCATCAGCTGGTGTTGTCTTATATTATGACAATGTATTTTTCTAGTTGCTCATTTATTATTATTCATTACATTGGCAAAAAATAAGTATGATTTAAAACCTTTTCCATGAATTTTAGAATTAACATAACCAATGTGTTGTACAAACTGATCAATTTTTTAATTTAGGGAAAATGCGCTTAAACATTTAAGCCCTCATTGTACATGGGCAAAAATCATATGTAATTACGCTTAAGAAAGTTGAATTTATTGTGTACATTGATAACATGAAGTATTTTTATCAGATTGTTATACAGTATACACTGCAAGTTTTACACATGCCTTTAAATTTTTATAAGGAAACTGCTCTTTTCTTGAAAAGAACTCAAATTGTGTATTATATTATAACCTGGAACAAAATGTTAAAAACTGCACAAGAATCCCACAATAAGACCTTGAATTTCAAAGAACAGCTTTTATTAGACATTTTTGGGGAGAATCTGCCAGAAAGAAAATAGTACTATTTGGTACTAGGAGAGAAATTATTGTAGGAATCTATGTTTCCTGAAACTGTATACCTCAAATGCTGATTGCTGCTATAATTAAAAAACATTGGAGAAGTGTAAATTTTAGGAAATATTGCTGGACAATAGGACTCATTTAAATAAACAAAGGGTCCTGCAAGGCTCAGTGTACATACATGCATGCAACAGATACAAAAACTAATTATTTAGAAAGATGTTGATAGATAAAACTGTTTGAAGTTTTGATGAACAGGTTTAGTGGTTTATGCAGTTCTCCCTCTGGCTCAAAAATGTATATAGCCAACATTTTAGCCAAACGATTTTGAAGCAGTTATGTGTGAATAATCCTGTGTCACTATCAGTCAATAATTTTATGGGTTTATGTGGCAGTTTATTGGCTTCGTTATACTTACCACACTTATTGGTTCTAAGATACCTAAGAGACTTATGATGGCAACCGGGTGTTATCCTTGTGGATAATGTGCATAAGATGCATACTATTTCAATAACATTCATTTCGTTTTATCAAATTGTTATTAAATGTATAACTCACAACTGTATTTTCTTTTATACATTTTATAAATTCTTAAATGAGCATAATTTAATATGTAATCAGAAACGCACAGCCAAATGTTTATGTCAACGCAACGGTTGCAACTTGTTACTAAAAATAAACCCTGTTCATGCAACAGCTATTCTACTGTTTATGATTAAACAGAAAATCCGGACAAAACTTGAATTCATCATGTAAATAATTTGTGATTTGAGTCTATGCAAACGAGCTTTAAACCATCTTTAAAGCTGGAAAGACAAATTAGCCATGATTTTTGTTTTGTTTGCATCCCAGACATTAGAGAACAAGTAACATACAACTTTTAGCAGATATAACAGCTTTATGTTTGATCCTTGAAATTAAGCAGGCATTACTGATTTACTTTCTGCACTCAGATCTGCTATATGGGCCTAAGGAACAATTTCTGTTCTGAGAAAAGTGGGTTTAATGCATATGCATAAAGTGTTTTCCCAGGGTAACTTTTGCAAGGACAACACTTTTGCTTTTATGATATTTTTCGTTTACAGAAAGTCTCTTCTTAGCAAAAATCCAGTTTAGGCGGACAGTGTCGTCCCCGATTAGCCTTTACAGACTGCACAGGCTAATCTGGGACAACACTTTACACACATGCATTAAACCCCCTTTTAACAGAGCACAGCTAAAATGCAGATATTACAATTCCACATGTAACCCTTAAATTTAAGGCAGTAAATTTCCTTTGGCACTCCAATTTTGCTCAAAGTATGGGTCTGAGTTACAATTGAGTTGTGAACACCAACATAACATTTTGGTACATACGGCCCGAGGGGAACACGCCTTAGCCTTTTAAAAAGGACAAAATGACGTGTGAAAACTAGGTATGGGGATAACTTTGACATAATTATTAAGCAATTACCGTTCTTGTGATTTTACTGACATTATCAGACCACTTTAACCAGCATTTGTAACTACCATAAATATATAACATGGTACGATTGGCATATGCCTAGAATGATTAAGACATTTCAACGCAACCATTCAGAAAGTGTACGCAAATGAGCGTCCCCTATATAATGTTGATGTTGTATTCAATCTTAAAATGTCTAATTGTTCATGTGCAGGTCATGTAACGCTTTATTTATGTTCATAATATAGAGCTCCTTAAACAGTTATTCAAAATGATCACAGTAATAGGTTTGTTTGGTTAACGTTTGACGATGGAACAGTGTAATTAAAGTTAATGAGATAAATGTTATTTTCAAAAGTGAAAATAAAATCAAAAACATGATTTTTGTTATTCCTGTTGGTAAATATAGTCCTTTAAAATTGTTTGATTTATGGTTATTGACAACGATTTTGTTATTCGCACTGTGCTGTAGTTATTTTGTATTTGTATGGAGTAGAGAACAACACATTAACTTGCTTTACATTCATAGAAATGATCAACTGGTTTTGAACCAAATAAAAAAATGAATAACATTGTTTACGCAAAAGATGTGTGAAAACTATTAAATAATAAAAAGGTATAATACACAAATAATTTCTAATGTAAAACCTTATATATATATATATATATATATATATATATATATATATATATATATATATATATGGAGATCAAAAATGATTTCAAGATCATATCAATCAAGCCTGAAGATTTTCAGGTATTAGGGTTCCAATTTAACGGATCGTACTATTTTGATGAAAATATTACCTTTCGGTGCATCAATTAGTTGTGCTACTCTGAACGTTTTAGTACTTTTTTTAACACTGTGTCGTTTCCCAAGTGAAATTGGGACTGCTTACTCACTATCTTGATGATTTTTTGGCGGTGATAAGTCTCGCTCACTGTGCGTTGATTTGATGTCAGGCTTTTCCAATGTTATGGTCGAACTAGGTGTCCCATTGTCAGTTGAAAACAGTTGAAAAGGTCCAAAGATGGTTCTAACATTCTTAGGGTCAGAGTTAGATAGCGCAAGTCCGCATACCAATGACAAAGATACATGAATTGACGGAAAAGATCAGCCAAATTCTGTCAAAAACAAAAGCAAGGTTGCGCGATATACAGTCTCTCATAGGTTCCCTTAACTTTTGTTGTCGGGCTATACCAGCAGGTAGACCGTTCTGTCGTCGGCTCATTAATGCGACATGCGGTTTAACCAAACCTTTTCATCTAATTAGAATAAGTCGAGATATTAAGCTGGACCTGCGCATGTGGTTGCAGTTTTTTTCAAATTACAACGGGATATCAATGTTCCACGATCAGTATTGGCTGTCTAATGAGAATGTCAATATTTTCACCGATAGCGCGGCGGGGGTGGAGCTCGGTTTAGGTATTTCTTTTGAGTCGCACTGGTGCGCACTGGTGCGCAGCTAGGTGGCAAGTAGACTGGCACACAGGCGGACATACCAACGACATAACGATCTTAGAGCTGTTCCCGATATTGGTTTCAATTGCAATATATGTTACAAAACAAAAAGATTCAGTTCAACTGCGACAATGCCGCTGTTGTAGGTGTACTAAACTCATGGTCTATGAAATCGGACAAAGTTATGACGCTGTTGCGCCCCCTTACACCCCAATGTTTGGTATATAATATTTCAATCCGAGCATCCCACGTTCATGGTACAAAACATACAATATGTGACGCACTATCTCGATTTCAGATGGCAAAATTCAGAAACTTGGCACCGGAAGCAGACGAAGAACCACAGAGGGTACCCGAGTACCACTGGAATATCTTCAAGACAAGGCAATCTCTTCAATGATGAAGTCGATATCATAAAACACTAGCGCAGCGTACGAAACCGGTGTTTATGCCTTTAACGCATTTTGCGATCTTTACCATATATCCCAAATGCAACCAGTACCTGAACATGTTATCTTATGGTTCATAGCATATTGTTTTGAGAAAGGCTTAGCGACCCGAACGGTCAAAACTTACTTGGCAGGAATTCACTATTGCCAACAAGTACAAGGCCACAAATCGTTTTCCGAAGAATATAGGCTAAGTAAGGTTATAGAAGGTTATTCGCGATCAATGGGTATAAACAAGGACAGAAGACGCCCGATCACATCCGAAATCCTCTTCAAAGTTATACAGCAATTGCCAAAAGTATGCTATAACTCGTATGAGGCAACTCTATTTGCTGCGATATTTTCCCTCGCCTATTTTGGGCTATTTCGTATAAGCGAGTTGGTATCACCTTAACGATCAGAAATGTATAACCAAATCAGAATGTCCGACGTTGCATTGTCGTAAGACCAGTCATACATCTCAATCCGAATCGCCAAGTCAAAAACTCTTCAACACAACGCGGCGGTCACACTCAAAATTCCAAAATCAGAGGAATCAATATGTCCTCTCCAGAGAATGCGCGACTATCTGGCTATGTCACCGGTAGGTCCTGCAGCATTTTGTCATAAGGGGGGTATGCCAGTTACCAGACAGCAGGTTAACGCGGTACTAGCAAAATGCCTCGGCCGCACTGAATTCGGCAACGCTTTATTTCACACTCATAGCTTCAGAATTGGACGCGCAACGGATCTGTCAAGGAAAGGATATCCTCCCGAAGTCATCGCGAAACTTGGGAGATGGACATCAGACACATACAAAAAGTACATTAGACCATTACTCTTAAGAGTATTTAGGGCACAGCAGCTAACAGTTGTGACGTCACTAGTGATCCATCCCAGACAGCCGTGCCCATAGCGAGCTGTCAAAACCGGTATAAAACGCAGAGAGGTAACTCTGAAGTTCACGTTACCGTTTCTGTTATTTGAATGCAGGGATAAGCTCCCTTTCATTTCATTATAAGTGAATGACGATTCTTATGTTGATTTAATACTCTAGTCTCTTATAACTCGATACTTCCGAGTGGCAGCTTTTAGTAGTATGCTTATGCTTTATTGTATGTTGTGATTGTATATATGCTGACAAGACTGTAATAAAGTAATAAACCTATATTCGCTAAATTGGGCTACAACATTATGATTTAAAGTAATATAATTGACACGTAAGAAACTGGTATTCGAAAATACATGCTTATAAAGTTTTAAGAAGTTGCACTATGAGACCTTATAAATAACGTATACTAATATGAATAAACAATTGACCTTTGCTTTGTGTACACCCACAATGTTATTTGCTATTGACAGAGGTATGGGTTCTTGGGGGTAGTATTCCTCGGCGGGCAGGAGCAAGAGCCAAATAACGGGGGATGGAGAACCTGCGGCTGCCCACAAGCATCGCATGGTGGGGAATTGGCGGCCTGACATGGTCAACATTACGGAGGTCAATAGAATCAAATGTGTTACTTTCCACACCGCCAAAGGTATTGGTATTACACCTGGGCGGAAATGATTTGTGCATCGACTCATGTGCAAAGGTACGGAATAATATAAAGAGAGAAATTAAATATTTAAGGACAGCTTTCGCAGACACAGCAATAATCTGGCTGGACATCATATACCGGATAAATTGGCGCTCTTCCCTCCCCACGAAAATTATAACGTCAAAACGTCGCCGGGTAAACAGGTTTGGTCGAGTGTGTGTGCAGTGGGCAAGCCGTAGCACAAGTATCATTGTGGACATTGATGCAAACACCCCGGTTTTTTCCTCCCGGATGGGATGCACTTGTCTCCAGTGGGGCTGGAGTTCTATCTGGACACCCTGCGGGCATAATCATTTGTAAACATTGCAATTTGTATCGATCAAGTGGCTAGTACTAGTGTGCTATCAGAATGTTGGGGAATAAATTGTTTCAATTTATTTGTGGCGTAAAATTCTGTGAGTACAGGTTGTTGAAATACTCAGTTTCACTCATTTTGGTTAATCAGTATTTATTTATAAATAAACAAGTATATTCTAGGGGTTTTGAGCTCTCCGCTGCCATTGTTTGAGGCTGCTTCGGGACAACACCGCAATTACGCAGTGGGCTCACAACCCATCTCTTAATGTAAACATTATAGCAAGAGGCTAACTGCACGGGGCGAGGTTTGGTTGGTTGGTTGCTTGCATGGTTGGTTGGTTACCCAGACCTGCAGTGGTCAGGTAGGTTAGATCTTCCCGGCACTACACCATGTTGGTAAAGTTTGGTGGTTACTGGCACCGCAGTAGGAGCCAGCGTGTAATTGTGTTTACCGGCATGTGGTGTCATGGTTACTAGCAAATGGTATAACTGGTGTTATATATGGGTTGCCGGTAAAGATTGGTGTATGCCAGAGGGTTATATAGTGTGGCTGCCAGAGGGTACAAATTACAAATTACAAAGTACAAATTAGAAACCATCACGTCTAGGAAATTATTATTATACACACCATGTGCTCACAGGGTTTTGCGCATCATACTGCAGCCTTTTCGCAAATACTTATCCCAGGCTTTTGATAACTTTGACATACAATGATTAATTGAATGTATGGTTAGTTTCAACATAGAAATAAAGACAATCCACGTATATTCTGGCTATTTTGTGTATATCATAAAATAATATGGAGTATTGCAAAGTAAAACGTTATGGATTCATAATTGCCGTTCTTCATTGACATCACACAGAAAACGAAAACTATATATAATAATTTAAACATCAAACCTCTAAACGTATTTTCTTAATACTCACGCGTTGTCTGCTCTTACAAAATAAACCTTCTTCCGCTACTGTAGTGTGTTTTCATAAATCAATAATTCCTCTCAAGCAAACTGACCATGCTTAGAGTGCGACAAAGTTTGAGCTAACAATAGAGTTACACTATAAAAGCTGGTTTCATGTACTAATTAAATAACACTCACTTACAAAATCTTCCATTCTGCCAGCAAGATATATACGTTTTGCTTAATCCAATTAGGTATTAATTCATGTGTGTAAAGTGGTTTTAATTGCAATTTACTCTGTGTTGTTTGCTTCGGTCTGATTGTTCGTATAATTAATGCACGCTGTCTCCCTTTACATATCAAGGATGCAGGATTACGTGACTTTGTGGGGTTCCCAATCAAACGTAAATTGATTTGCATACACCGGTAAGTAGTTTTGTTTTCCCAATAAATTTTTAAAACAATTTTTCTTAAAAAATTTAACTAGTGCATAAAATACACGTGGAGACTTTTCTCACGCAACACTTTTCAAACTTGAATATCTCTGTTGTGAGTTAAGGTTTTGATTTAAAATTTAAAATATAATCATTTGGTATGACAAGCGAAATGCACATTAATGTCTTAAACCACGGTTTAACAATTTACTATATAGTTCAGAGACTTTGAACCCGGGTTCAAAATGCCGTTTGCCCATTAATTCCTTAAACCCGGGTTCTAGACTTTGGACCGCGGTTCAAAGTCTCTTAACTTTATAGTTTAGAAACGACCAATGAAATCTTGACATTTGCCTTCTAATTGTGGTTTAAGCTCTGCTGATTTGTTGTCTCTGAATTATGTAAATAAGAGATTTGTATCTATTTTTAGACACACTTTGAACCGCGGTTCAAACTCTTGAACTCGGGTTTAAGGAATAAATGTGCAAACGGCACTTTGAACTCGGGTTCAAAGTGTCTTAACCCTAATTTAACTGTTAAATAATAAATGTGCATTCCGCGCTTCTTAACCCCAGTTTAAGACTTTGAACCGCAGTTAAAGACTTTGAACCGCAGTTTAAGACTTGGAACCGCAGTAAAGTATTGCTGTCAGTGCTAGAAAAAAAAATTGTACAAAGTATTGACAATGAGACGTCAAAGTGAGAAAGGAGAGTGATAAGTACGAAAAGGGGATGTGATGACAACCTCCAGGGTACAAATCAATAGTCACTGGCTCAAAATGTAGGAGACGTTACGGGAAATAGGAATCTATTATTGATGATACAACCACGTTTGACTCCTATTAGACCTACTATGTCCTAACCTTGGAGGGGTTTGGGCAGAGAAGGGGGTGGGTCACAGGCTCAAATCCAATCAGAATTTTATCGAGATTCTCATCGTTCATAGTGCGAAATGGCTACCTGCCAGGATGACTTATCTTCAGTATTTAAAAAGATAACTTATAAAAAGCTGCCAAGGCGATGTAAATAAATCGGAACTGTCCACTTCCTGGTTAAAATATTGAGATATTTTAGCGATTACATCCATAAATTTGGTAATAAAACGACTACAGGAATTAACAACATACTTCATATCACATTTCCTTTCCATGCAAGGCAGTGTCAACGCCTTAAATTGTTCATAATGGAGAAATGTTATTCGACAAAATTGTTTTTTTAAGCATCATCGTCCTATGTCATTTTCATGGTCAACCGGTGTTTTTTTATAACTCGCACCGCATAAAACCTATCAAACTTATGTTCCATTGCACTTAGTTTGGTTAATCGTCACCTTTACTTGATAGGGCATTCGCATGGTGTGTCAAAACTTTCATTTTACTGTATATTCAACAGTTAAATAAGTAATTTGCATTCCGCGCTTGATAATCCCAGTTTAAGACTTTGCACTCGGGTTTAAAGTCTCTTAACACTACAATTTACTGTTAAATAATTAATGTGCATTCCGCGCGTCTCAACCCCAGTTTAAGACTTTGAACCGCAATTTAAGACTTTGAACCGCAGTTTAAGACTTTGAACCACACTTTTAACCCTATAGTTAAGAGAGGACCAAAGATATCGCGACATTTACCTTCTTATTGTGGTTTAAGCTCCTGTGAATGGTTGTCTCTTAAATCGGAGATGCCTATTAATTATTTAACCAATCAACATCCGTCGTTTCGTATGTGATACTGTTTTGCTCCTTCAATAGAACCTGGCTCTGTGCATTCTCGATTTTGCCATAGTGTATTAAATTCCCGTTTTTCGGTATTTTCCGTGTTACAGTCAGTGGAGGTGGGGGGGGGGGGGAGAAATAGCCTTACGGATAACATGTGGAAATTAAAAGCTTAAAATTAATCAATTGTAATCATGATTCCATTTTATTGTTCGTGTCTCTTTGATTATAAACAATAATGTAAAAAAATGTAACATATGTTTATGTAAATTAGCTTATAAATCATAATTGTTTTGCCCAACGGTTATGTAAACATACGCGCGGAAACCCCTTGTTCAGGACCGTGAAACCGGCATTAAGTGCACGCTTTATGGAGTGGCAAAAAGGTCAATAAATAGTTGGTGATTACGATCGAAAAATACATGTTAAGATATATACTTTGTACCACTTTAAACCTTAACACCAGGGTAATAGGTGGTCCCAGTGTACATTTATCTATCAGGCTTGGGAATATCCCCAATCGGGCTATTTATCATGAAAATGTCTCTGTTTTTGACGATGCTGAATCAAAAAATTCTTCACAATGGCGACCTTTGTAAAAGACCGAGCCAGTCCGATTGAGAAAACTCGATTTTTCTAATCGAAATACCTCGACCTCGTTGATTGACATTGATAACATTCTCCTAGCAGAGTTGTCGTTCGTGTTTCAACATTCAACAATGGCCGCCCCCATGAGAGTCTCGAGTCAAAACTTTCTTACTGCATAAATTGGCTTGTTTCGCTATTTAGAAGCTGTCATTTATGATATATTAAGTATTGATTCACTAAATCTCCGCTAATAACAACAATGGATGGAATTCGAAGGATATATTCGATGTGAATGGATCACTTTCTATGGCTTCGACCATGAGAGACTTGATAACACTCGTATCAAAACTTTTTTACAGCTCAAATCGGCTTGTTTCGCTTTAGAGTAATGCAACAATAAATGGAATTCGAAGGATATATACAATGTGAATGAAGCACTTTCTGGATCTCGACAGTTTGACAAGGCAAAACTGGCATACTTATGATACTGGTATTTTTAGTTATCAATTTAAGTCACATTTTGCTTTATAAATTTTGTTCGAGCATTTTGCGACTTATTGAATGGCTATGGTACCCGATATCAACATGTCATATGGGATTTGTATATCACCACGCTGTCCTGAAATACAATATTGAATACAAACTCTTTACTAAATTACTGGTAAGTATGAATTCTTTCTTCTTTCTATTTAAGTAGTTGATATCATTATAGTCCAAATAATTAGACGTAATTTACCGTTTAGTCCATGTATATTGACCTCATATTTATAGGAGTAGATATTATGTTAAAGGGGCCTTTTAACAGATTTTGACATGTTTTGAAGTTAGTCATTAAATGCTTTATATTGATTAATGTAAACATTGGATCTTAAAAGCTTCAGTTAAAAATCCAGAATAAAATTCTTTAAAAAAAAGGAGTCCGCAGCAGGGCTCGAACCAGTGACCCCCTTAGTCCTGGAGTAAAAACGCATTAGCCTGCTCGACTATTCTGCCAAGTATAAATGGTTGACGTATTTTATACCTAATATAAGCAATCTTCGTAGTTTCACACAATTAAACAACAACAACATAACTCTCCAAATTATTCAATCGTTTCGCGTTGCAACGCTTTATAATTTTTAAATCGTTAAAAGATGCATATAATGGCTATATTAGACCATGGTAAATGATCAGTAATACTGTTTCCTAAAAATAACATAACTAAAACGAAAATTTGCGAATCCGATAAAACTTTTTTCAATTTTTGTCAATTTACCAAAACGTGAAAAGATCCCTTTAAAGTTAAATGAACTGTATCCCAGTAAAAGAGACATTAAGGCGATTGTAGCCAGTTTAGATCCAGTTCAGCCTGCAGTTGCTTGAAAGCTGTTTGCTTAAGAGCGGTTTTCTGACAATGACAAAAAGTTTTATTGGATACTGATTAGACTGCCCTTTTCCTGTGACCTGGCTAATTAAATTCAGAAGCCTGGCAACAGTTTAACGTGAATGTTACCAATGTGTCAGACCAGGGCCTGGATTTTGAAATCTAGGACATGCATGGACAGAAGATTTCATTTAAGATTATACATTTTTTCAAACACATACAAATGCATACAAATATAAATAGTAAAATGCACTAAGTCAGAAGGCATTTGACTTCGGCTGGTGCCTTGGCACACCAGGTGTTTCGGTTGCAATTGTTTGATGGACTCACTACTTGGATGTGTAGTTACATTATTTACAGTATATCAAACAGTATTTAGCATGAACATATGATATTTTCAAACATAAATAATTGATGTAAAATGCTTGAAGGAATAATATTTAAGGTTTAAGAAGGCATTTTCTTTTTGTTTAAAAGAATATCTTTGAAAATTATATTTTTTAGGAATTTTTTGGCAACAAGGGGTAACGCATTTAAAAAAAATGTAATTAATTTTCTGACAAAAAACTGGTACCATGAGTAGCATGAAACAATATTTTTTTTAAACATTTGTAATTGATGAAAAATGATTGCAAAAATAATATTTAGGGACTAATAAAGCATTTTTTATTTTATTGAAATATGTTACTCTGAAAATTCTATTTTTTCATGATTTTTTTTTTGCAACAAGGGGTTGTGAAATTAAAAAAAAATGTTACTGGATTTTGAGACCAAAACTGGAACTATAATAATACTATGATGCACTTCGCCAAAACATTTATAATTATATTGTTTATTCTTGAAAATGTATTTCCCCTATTCACTAAAAATAACACTTTTGATCAGAAAATTCATATATAATGATGTTTACTTTTATTTTCAAGAATCATAATGCCTCTTTTCAGTTGTATTCAGCCACAAGTTCTCGTCAGCCACTTAAGGGTTATATGTTGCCTTTCTTTTACTAAATGCAAAATAATTCTACACTTTGAGAGATTCATAAAATATTATATGTCTTTATAACACCGACAGGCTAATAAATTTATATATCAAGTACTTCCATACTAACAGGACCATTCTAGGCGGGCAACCTAGCAACCTTGATTTGTTCATATCTTCCTATCAATCTGTTATATGTGTTATGAATCATTTGTTCGGAGAACATTTAATGTTTGTTATAACTTTTAAATAATTCAATGTTCAAAGTGATATTGTTTTTGACCGATAAACCAACAAACTGATTAAAAGGGAATATTTTATTAATTATTTGCATTTTTTCTTACATGAGAAATATTTGCCTAAATATTTTTCAAACTAAAGAGAAACCTATATACAATTAATAATTGACGACGTTTATAAAAAAAAACATTTATGAAATGGAAGTTTAAAGATACAAATACAAAATGCAAGTTTAATCAGATATTCGTAATAATTTCCAATATAATTGAGTGTCTGAGCAATGTGGATGAATGAATATATCGGATAAAACGAACACTTGTCTACACTTGAATTTTTATTTATTTTTCAATATTTTATGCACTTAAGTTTAGCCTTAATGCGTTGTTATAAGCATTTATAAACAGTGTCCCTCCCCAAAATCAAGGAATTATTACTTGTCGTTCATTTGTGTCATGGTATTCAATAATTGTGTGGTAGAATATTTGAGAAAAAACATTAGAAACGAAACGTGTCAGTGATGAAATTTTCCATATGATTATGGAAATTACCGATCGTCAGTTTCCGAAAAACAATACGTCACGGTTTCCAAAAATATGATGGTTGTGCCCAAAGATATTGGTCTAAATGAACATTACTGGTTTATATTTTAATAATTTCGATTCTCATTTGATTAATAGGTAATTTCAAGGCTGATAAACTTGAAATATGCAAGCTATTCTTTCGTTTTGCATATGTCTGTCGATACATCTGTACAATCGGTAATTTTCGTAACCACTCGTTAAATTGTAGCAGCCACAAGTTTAAATAAAAAAAATTATGTTTTACACTAATATTCTACCTCTTTCTTGCTAAAAACTAATGCATGAATGATTTAAATGTAATATTTCATCGTTTTCAGCCAGGAACACTGTCAATGACCGCGAAAAAAAACATAACAAACTTTTTGATTTACGATATTTACTTTATAAATAGCTTGCATGCGGCATGGCATTGCATGTTCCGCAAGATAAATATCTCGACTTTATTTATTGGATGATTTCGGACTGTTTCATCCAATCAGAAAATAGCTTTTAAACGTAATTAAGACCCATGTTTAGCGAGATAATTAAGTACCACATTTTATACACTGCCAAATTGTTACATAACAAGTTGCCTCCCTTGTTGGTTAATGCTACTGTATTATTATGCCCCCTTCGAAGAAGAGAGGGTATATTGTTTTGCACATGTCGGTCCGTATGTCCGTATATCCGTCCACCAGATGGTTTCCGGATGATAACTCAAGAATGCTTATGCCTAGGATCATGAAACTTCATAGGTACATTGATCATGACTCGCAGATGACCCATATTGATTTTGAGGTCACTAGGTCAAAGAGCAAGGTCACGGTGACTCGAAATAGTAAAATGGTTTCCTGATGATAATTCAAGAACACTTATGCCTAGGATCATGAAACTTCATGTGTACATTGATCGTGACTCGCTGATGACCACTATTGATTTTGAGGTCACAAGGTCAAAGGTCAAGGTCACGGTGACCCGAAATAGTAAAACGGTTTCCGGATGATAACTCAAGAACGCTTATGCCTAGGATCATGAAACTTCATAGGTTTATTGATCATGACTCGCAGATGAACCCTATTGATTTTCAGGTCACTAGGTCCGAGGCCAAGGTCACGGTGACCCCAGATAGTAATATGATTTCCGGATGATAACTCAAGAACGCTTATGCCTAGGATCATGAAACTTCATAGATACATTGATCATGACTCGCAGATGACCCCTTTTGAGGTCACTAGGTCAAAGGTCAAGGTCAAGGTGACCCGAAATAGTCAAATGGTTTCCGGATGATAACTCATGAACGCTTATGCCTAGGATCATGAAACTTCATAAATTCATTAATCATGACTCGCAGATGATACCTATTGAATTTCAGGTCACTAGGTCAAAGGTGAAGATCCCGGTGACCCGAAATAGTAAAATCGTTTCCGGATGATGACTCAACAACGTTTATGCCTAGGATCATAAAACTATATTGGTACATTGATCATGACTCGCAGATGACCCCTAATGATTTTTAGGTCAATAGGTCAAAGGTCAAGGTCACAGTGACTCAACTTTAAAAAATGGTTTCCAAATGATAACTCAAGAATGCTTACGCCTATGATCATGAAACTTCTTAGGTACATTGCTCATGATTCGCAGATGACCCCTATTGACTTTCAGGTCACAAGGTCAAAGTTCAAGGTCACGGTGACTTGACACAGTAAAATGGTTTCCGGATGATAACACAAGAAAGCTTTCGCCTAGGATCATGAAACTTCATAGGTACATTGGTCATGACTCGCAGATGACCCCTCTTGATGTTCAGGTCATTAGGTCAAAGGTCAAGGTCACAGTGAGTCAAAACAATTTAATGATTTCCGGATGATAACTCAAGAATGCTTACGTCTAGGATCATGAAACTTCATAGGTACATTGATCATGACTTGCAGATTACCCCAATTGATATTTAGGTCACTAGGTCAAAGGTCAAGGTCAAAGTGACTCAAAACAGTAAAATAGTATCCCGGTGATAACTCAAACATGCTTATGCCTAGGACCATTAAACTTCATAGGTACATTAATCATGACTGGTATATAACCCTTATTGATTTTCAGGTCACTTGGTCAAAGGTCAAGGTCACAGTGACTCATAACAGTAAAAAGGTTTCCTGATGATAACTCAAGAATAGTAAGGCCTAGGATCATGAAACTTCATAGGTAAACTGATTATGACTGGCAGATGATCCCTATTGATGTTTAGGTCACTAGGTCAAAGGTCAAGGTCAAAGTGACTCAAAACAGTAAAATAGTATCCGGATGATAACTCAAAAATGCTTATGCCTAGGACCATTAAACTTCATAGGTACATTGATCATGACTGGTATATAACCCTTATTGATTTTCAGGTCACTTGGTCAAAGGTCAAGGTCACAGTGACTCATAACAGTAAAAAGGTTTCCTGATGATAACTGAAGAAAAGTAAGGCCTAGGATCATGAAACTTCATAGGTAAATTGATTATGACTGGCAGATGATCCCTATTGATTTTCAGGTCACTAGGTCAAAGGTCAAGGTCACAGTGACAAAAAAAAAGTATTCACACAATGGCTACCACTACAACTGACAGCCCATATGGGGGGCATGCATCTTTTACAAACAGCCCTTGTTTGTCTTATGTTGGTAAATGTTCATCTCTGTCAATTCTAGGTTAAGTTTGAAAGTAGGTCATATGTGGTCCAAACTAGGTCAACAAACCAAATCACAGAAAAGGTTAGTGAACACTCAAGAGGTCACATTTTCTTCAAGATCTTCATAAAAATTGAACAGAATGTTATCTCGATGAAATAAAGTTTCAGTTTGAAAGTTGGTAGTTTGTCAAAAACTATGTCATTATGTCAAAATATAGAAAACTTCCTTTACCTTTCAACAGGTCACATTCTCTTCCTGATTTTCATGAAAATTGCTTACAATGTCCATCTTAATCAAATCAAAAGCTGAATTTGCAAGTTGGTCCTGGCAGGCTAAAGCTAGGTTACAACTTAGTCAAATCATACACAAGTTTTTGACACTATAGAAGGAGTTTTGGGTGAGCGATACAGGGCTATCTTGTTTTAGAACAGCCTGTAGTAAGAAAGGGAAGGTATTGTATTTGTTTCAAAAGTAACATTTTATTATTATTGTAAGTAACTAAGCAATTATATGATGTCATAGTTTTGGTTATTTTGCTCACTTGTTATGATGTGACAAGGTGAGCTTTTTTATCACTCTTTGTTGTGTTTTATCCAACGTTTATTGTGAACACATAAGATATCATTTTACAATGTTTAAATTTGAGTGTCACCTCTTTTCCAGATTCTTATGAAACTAGTCACCTCTATGTCATTTTGGGTTTCATATTCTATCAAAAATTAGGGAACTAGGTCAAATATAAGAAAAGGTCTGTTAATACTTTAGTGGTCACATTCTCTCTCTCTGATCCACTTGTAAATTGGTTAGAACATTATTTTAAATGATTCAAAGTCAAGCTTGAAAGTAGCATATTCAACATTCAGGTCACAAGGTCTAGTCTCAGTGATTAACAGGTCACGTTCCAAAGTGGGTGATGTGCTTCCAGGCATTTGATCAATAACTAAAATCATTAAAATCTATGTTAACACTTACTTTTTTACCTGATCTTCATGGCAGTTGATCAGAATGTTCAAATAAATAAAAGTAGGAACTCGGTAACAAGGCTCAACTAGATCGGATAAACGCAAATAGTTTGTTCATACTCACAATGCCTTTTTTTCTAGATCTTCATGAAAAATTTGTTAACACCACTTGCAAACAATCAGTTTCAGGTGAGCCACATTGTGCTGTTAAAGCTTTCTATGTGTAGTATGGATTGTTACAAAACCTTGTTTATCAATAAAAATAAATGAAAAAAAAAGGCTTTCTAAACGTTGTAGTCTAGGATGATATATTCATCACTTTATAATCTACGACAATCTTTTGAGAAGAAAAACAAAATTTTACTATTATTATACCCCAACATACTGTGATTGGGGGCTAGCACAGGAATTCTCAATTATGTTCCTCGGAAAATAATGGGTTAGCATATTGTTGCTGTTTTATCCAGTTGTCTGGACCATTACTCCCAAAAGAATTATAAGTTCAAATATGAGATATTTAGGTAAATAAATTTCATTGAAGGGTTGCAGTGTCCAAGAACGAAAACGATTGCACCACAACCATTAACTATTGACCTGCTGATAAATGACAAGCAATAAAAATTACACAATTGCGGTGATGTAGATTAACTTAAATGGATGCTTATTTATGTTATGTTTTCCGGTGGTTTATACAGTAATATCAGTGAAATAAACTGGTATTTCACTGTTTTAAACAGTGAAAAATAACAGTGAAAATATCGATATTTTTCGCAGTTTTTCTCGGAAAATCGATATTCCGTCGAATCCAACAAATATCCTCTATATATCCATCCTCTTCGAAAGCATCGTCAAACCAGTACTTTCAGTACTTTGATTCATAACAAGTTATAGTTACATCACTTTAATACCTTCTTACCATTATACCGAATGCTTATAAATCGTTAACATTTCGAAAACAAAAGGACAATTTAGCGGGAGAAAAAGCCGTTCTAAGTCTGAGACTGACCAACGCCCTAACGGATATTGACTGAAAATGTACTTTAAACCTACTTATGCGTAAGACAATGTTTAATTGAAATTAACATAAACATAGAATCAGGCAATATTGAGTTTGTTGCTTGCATCAAAATTCTAGAGATAAATATAGATAGATCTACAAGTCATATTTGAAAACTAGTATATAGTGAGTTAAATACTGAATGAGTTTAATGCTGTACTGGGCAAAAAGAAAATATGATTTTTTTATGGCAAAATCGAAATTATATGTATAAAATACAAAATTCACGAAAATGGCCAATAAAGCTAATGTGAGTGAGCTCGAATTTTAATTTTTACCTTCCTCATTTTTCCACTGTCTGCTGATTAATTGTTGTATATGTCACAAATGTTAACTTTCATGTATACACCTTGCATAAAAGAATGACACATGGAGCGACTTCGGTCACCTTCTATAGTACGACTAGAATGTGATCAAAGTCGGTTTGGTTCTGACCGAGTGAAGCTTTTAATTCCTTTGATTTCAAGATGACAGCAAAGGGAGAGATATTACATTGCTATGTTTTGGATACTTTTATTCAAATATTTTGTCACAAGGCAGAAAACTGTATTATTTGAATATATATGTATCTTCATCAGTTATTTTTATTCATCCAATATTTAGATATTTATTAATAAAATTAATCTTTGAATCTTTTTATTTCAAATATTGGATTGATTTTTTTTGTCGATGTATTTTCGTAGAGTGGCAGGCGTCTTCGTGTGCGTTTGAGTCTGCGTGTGCGTTGTTTAGGTTTTTCGTTGGTGTCCTTTCTCAAAGACTTTCAAAGGTATCAACTTGAAACTCAACATAATTATTTTCCATCACAAGGGGAGTCCATACTGCCAAGGCTCGTAACCCTACGACCTATATTTATGGAGTTATCTGCCTTTTTTCCACTTAGTACATAGAATTAGTGGTAAATTTTACACTTAAACTTAATTGTCTAAAATACCATCAAAGTTTTCAACTTGAAACTCAATACACTTAAAGAATGTGATAACCTTCATCTACTAACAAGAGGTAATAACTCTATCCATCATTTTATAAGAGTTATTCACCCTATTCATATTTAGAATTTTACATAAAAATATCAATTTCTCAAACGCTACTAAAGCTTTCAAATTGACAGTCAACACCCTTCAAGAATGTGTTAACCTAAATCTACGGACAAGAGAGGATGACTCTATCCAGCATTTTATAAGAGTTATTACCCTTTCCTGACTTACAATTTTATCCCAAAAGGTCAATTTCTCAAACACTTCCAAAGCTTTCAGCTTGAAACTCATCACACTTGACTTAACTTTCATCTACTGACAAGAGGGGATAACTCCATCAAGCATTTTTACATAGGAATTCCCCTTATCCAACTTAGAATGTTAACAAAAAATGTCAATTTCTCAAACACTATCAGAGCTTTCAACTTGAAACTAACAACACTTTTAGAATGTGGTAACCTACTTCTATTGACAAGAGCAGGCAATTATCTAGCACTGAGAAAGTCGAGCGCGTGGTTTAACGAACCAATCTTGTTTAAACTGTTCCCGTCTCTTATTTCATAATTTAATGATCGGAGACGGGAACCAGTCGTGCGCAATGCAACATCCGTTAATCAAATTAAAGTTAACTAAAGATCGAAGATTCTGTCATGACACCATTGCTTGCCAGAGAAAGCTTTGTTAGTTAATCTCTGTGAATATTGTGGTATTGCAAAAAAGGATTTTAGTAATATGCAAAGGTAAGACCAAGTTTGAATTCGAACTGAAAAGTTAAATCATACTCGTCGTTTGACCAGTTCTTTATCAACGTTTGACCTTGAACATATGATTGTTTAGCTCTTGATCAGATCTATACTTCAACCAAACTTTTTGGTCACTAGGTCAAAGCTCTTCTTTTGACAAACTATTGTATGCTAAATGACACCCACGACCAACTGTTGGCTTCCCGACGGTAGGCAGTGCTCTTGTTAAGATGAGACTGACTCAGTTTATTTCATGCACTAGTATGTAAAAAAAGGACCAAAATTAATGCCCTGAAAAACAATAATATTGTTTTGAATTTCAGATAATTTGATTTCTTAATATAAATTATTTGTCATAAAGGCCACAAGGGCCGGTTGCATCAACGTAATTTTTGGAGTAATTCTCTCTATACACTACTCTAAAATGCTTGGCTAAGCTAAGCCTTTATTTGTCAGTCAGCGTTTCGCTGAAACATGACTGGCATGTACGTGCCATGAACTGGGATCAAACCCGGGACCTCTTGATTACTCACAAAGCAATACAGGGTTCATACGCGTCAGGGAAGAAACAGAAAATCTTCAAGGTAATGGAGTTGTCAGGGAATTTTAAAATGTTTCGGGAAATTTTGAAATTTGGCAAATGTCGGGGAATGTTCAGTCTGGTATTCAAAATGTATGTACTTTACAGAGGTGTATCCACTCTTTTTATGCCCCCGCCATTCAAAGAATGGTGAAGGGGCATTATGTGTTACCCCTGTCCGTCCGTGGACTGGTTACGGAGTGAGTATGGGTACAATCATGTGGCAAAATATATTTGTTTCTTCAGATTTACATTTTTGCAATATTTGCAACAATTATTAGTTCACATGTGCTATTGTTTCAGTTGCAATAAAGGGACTGGCATCCAGATTATATGTTCAATGGGACATTTATTCATTAGCAACTGATGATAAAAACCTAGTTAGGTTTTAAAATGATCAGGAAAACTATCAGTGATAGCTTTCTTTTATAGAACGACAAACCGTGTACTTTGTTTATCAATCTTCTAGAAACGCATATGTATCTAGGATACACAGTGACAAACTGTGTAGAATTAATACAGAATTCTTAGCATTCTGTAAGTGTCTTTGACAAATAGTGTAAGTTATTCACCGACTATACCGAGTTTTGATGTGTTTTAAAAATATGACGAGAAGTGACACAATACTAGAAACTTTATTTTTCACATTAAACAAACAAATTGACAATTAATTTCATATTATTTGAAACTTTCTTTAGATTTTTCAAATTTGACAATCTGGATATCAGTTATGTTAATTACTGTCGTACAGATTAAGCTGAAAAAAAAGATTGTTCGTCCTTTTCATGGCGATTTGTTATTATAAAATATTACACATGTGTACATACTTGTTGTAGGCGATGCTCTCGCTATAGTTCTGTAATTATTGTTTTTTTTTTAATCTGAACCTTTGTTCAATTTACATTGGTTAATATATTGTGTGCAAAGTAGGTTAGTTTTAAAGGGACTCTACTCCAGATTGCCCAATTTAAAAAATCAATATAAATTTTAAGATATTTTGAATATCTTCATATTTGTTAGTAAGACATCAAAGCAAAGTAATGTCCTATCTGCTTTAATGGTCACCTTTTATGCAATTACCTGTCTTAAGCGACAACCTTTTTGTAGTAAAATTTACCGTTTTCCTAAATGCACTTGCTAGTGTATTAAGCAGCCACCAGCTTTAGGCAGCCTGTTTTGATGCTTCCCTTGGCTGGCTGCTTGAGGCTTGAGACAGGTCACTGTATCGGACTCATTTTTATGCCACCGCATCGTCTGCCATGCGCTGGCATTTAGCGATTGACTTGTGTGTACGTTTGTCCGTCCGTCAAACTTCTTAAACAAATTCTTCTCAAAAACTACTCGGCCAATTTCAACAAAACTTGGCAGGAATTTTCCTCATGTGGCCTTCTTCCGAAATTGTTCAAATAAATCCGATCCGATGGCCGCATGAGCTAAACATAGAAAAACATTCTTAACACTCTAGTGGCCTAATTGTTGCTTTGATTTTCATGATATTTGGTCAAACTGTTCATCTTAATGAACTGAAGCTTAAGTTTGAATCTGGGTTATGTGAGGTCAAAAACTAGGTCACTAGGTAAAATAATAGAAAAACCGTGTTAATACTCCAGTTTCCGCATTTTTGCTTTTATCTTCATAATCTTTTGTCAAAATGTTCAATGGATGATCTGAAGGTCAAGTTTGAATCTGGGGTATGTGGGGTAAAAAACTAGGTCACTATATCAAATAATAGAAAAACATTGGAAACACTCTAGTGGCTACATTTTTGCTTTAATCTTCATGATCTGTTTCTAAATGTTTATCTTGATGATCTTAAGGTCAAGTTTGAAACTGGATCATTGGGGGTAAAAAACTAGGTCACTTGGCCAAATAATAGAAAAACCTTGAAAATTATATATGACACAATTTGCTTCTGTCTTCATGATCTTTTGCCGGAATGTTTATATTGTTAATCTGAAGGACATCTTGAAATCTGGGTAATGTGGGGTCAAAACTAGGTCACTAGGTCAATTATAAGAAAAAGCTTGTAAACACTCTAGTTCGATGCCATTATTGTGAGCATTCCAAATATCCTTAGTTGAACAGTTATTTTTAGAGCATACTAGTCCAGTTTATTAAAACGATGTCAAGTGTCGTTTTTTTCGTACGGCTACTAATACATGAGTTCGATATTCACCAAGGGTTTAGTTTATGTCCATCAAATCTGTTATAGTAAAGTGAATCTTAAAAAAAAATATTTTACATAGCAGGAGGAGGCCAGTTTTTCCTTGTCCTAGTCACTTTTTATTACGGCAACTGCAAGATTAATTAAAAAAAAATGTTAAAACGTGTTATACTAGTTTTTTTAAGATGCCTCATGTCCAAAAACCTCCTTGTCATTTAAATCGGATTAATTGCTTTAAAGTCTTATTAGCTCACTATTTACGTCACGTTGATAACATCGAGACAATTCAAATATAAGACTCCTGTCTGTATTGACTTTACGGCATGCTTCGTGTGTATTAAGATCGGAGCGATGTTTAGTTCACGTTGACACCAGCACACATGTTAATATTTAACTCATGCTTTGAAATGAGCCTTTAAGCATGCATTTACGCCTACTGGTATACATCTATGGGGATAAAATAAATCACGCGAAAGTGCATCTTAATTAAATGCTTCAGATGCATTAGTGTGTTGTAAAAGTCCATAAACCGTTACGCCTACCTACCTGCCCTAATTTGTGAGAAAACGAACAACATTTTAAGCTCTAAAACATCGGGCTGAATGCATTTTATTTACATTTGAAGTGCAGAGGAAGAAAAATTACTGATCAACTACACACGTAAGAGATCTTTTGATCAAGTGACGATATGAATTTGATAATTAATTTGAGCATACGTATTTACTATAAGCGGAGTTTTGTAAAACGGCAACAATAACATGAGCAACGTCATGCGTAAATGGGTGATATGCGGCCAGCGTAGCTCCAGACCAGCCTGTGCAATAGCGCAGTGTGGTCAGGACTGTCCGCTTTAATGTCACACAAGGTTTCGTGGAATCATTTGACGACACCGTTGCTCCCAACCAGACTGCGCGGGTCGCATTTGGTCTAAGACCCATTTTTGCATGACGCCTTCTTTATGAACGTGCTTTATTGTGGGTCAACACGAACCTTTTGAGTACATTGTATACACTTTTAATTATTGGTGCCTTAAAAGAAAGTTTATGCTTGGAGTAATTTAACTATGTTCGTCTATGATTGAATATACCCGTTATTACTCAAAGTTTTCGGCCACCATAAATTTTCGGACACCTCCGTTTTTGAGCAAAATTAATTATTTTTCGTGGTTCTAAATTTACGGATATACTAGTACATTTCTTTGTAGTACAAAATTTATGACATTAACTGTTTGTACAATTTATTATACAATGCTATTTTACCAAAATTTGCCCTGTTGTGCTTATCTGGTGACTCCTCTGTTGCGCTTATCTGTTTTTTACGACTGGATTATGGTCATAAAACATAGATGAAGAATATGGCGTACCACTTGGGTCAAACATCAACAATACCTACTCGGTAAAAAGAGAAATGTACTTCGACGTACAATATGTACATCGAAGTACATTTTTTTTGTACTTCGACGTACAAAATTGTACTTCGATGTACATTTATTACCGACCCTTGAGTGTTAGCCAATCAGAAGACGCCTTTCATCTGTTGCTTTGATCCGCATGTTAAACATTCACTGCGGTATTGTAAAAAATGGCAGCCTTCATACTATCATTCGGTTATGGAAAAAAAACAACTGTTAGCCAACAATTATAGTTCAATAAACTAATGTCTGTCAAAGAGAACATGGGGAATGATTCTTTATATCGGGTTCCTTTACTTATCGGTAATGTCATAGTGGTTTTTAATTGAAATAATGCTCTATTTTACGAACTTCCCCTTCGTCCGAAAATTCCCTATCCGAAATCGTATACTCGAGTACCGTAAAGTCAGATGTTTAATAGGGACCTTCTATCATGACGAATATTGCATAATGCACATAGTATTTAATTATTGTATCATTGTTTTATTATTTTCAGCAGAGGCTATCACAACAATACATTTTCAGAACAACAAAAAACTACGAATATGAATATCGTATATCTTTTTCAAGTTTTGGTCTCTAGCAGGTTGGGAACAGAGGTTGATTTAAATGACAATTAAATATAAATGTGACAGCTATATTTAACTGTTAAATGATGCATGAATGCTTGAACATCTGACTTTGTTATTGCAACACGAGAAACTGCAAAAAACTGAGTCCACATATTTTATAAACTTATGTCAACTTTTCGATCTGCACACAAACATTTTCACTTCACCGAAAAAATATTTGCATATTTGATAAAAACTATTTCACTATTAATATGTAATAATATTTCAATTTTAATTCCATCTGTGAAGTGTATTTTTTTCTTTACACATCAAAAGGTTTGCATCACTTACTGAATTATGTGGTCTTAATTTATTTCAGTGTCTTGTGTTTCAATACAAAATTAAGATTTTCATGCATTCATGCATCTTGTATGCATCATTTAGCAGCTAAATATAGCTACACATGTATAAATCGAGAATCTTCGACGTCCGCCATATTTTTCGGAAACCGGAAATGGACTAGACCGGTCCCAGCACTTAATAATATTTATTACTTAAAACGATTTGTTGTTGTTTTTTCCATTTTGATATTTTTATTCATTTTGTCCTCAATTAAAAAAGCGATTTTAAACATTTATTATGAATAAATCTAAAAGAAATGCGGCTCAAGAGACGAGTTTTTTGATTGGCTGCTCAGAAAATGTGTACGTCGAAGTACAAATTTATGTTTACCTAAAAGGCTACATAGACTTTCGACACAAATGGTGCGCCATAGAAGAATGCCTTAAGGCAATGGACTATTGCATTTGCGTTACTGGGAACATAACTATGTAAACCGGTGACATGCACTGTTTTCACCAAACAAGTTAAATAGAAACTTATGTTCAAGTAAAGTATACTGTACGGCGTGGTATTTACATGCACGTTCTATTACTGGTGGAAAAAATTAACGTTATACACATAAAATACCCGCAACCGATCGCCAATGCAATATTTTAAAGATGTTTATTAATTATTTAAAAAAAAACACGTTTTTACGACTCTAAATTTTCGGACAACTGTACTTTTTGATTATTTTTTGTTTCTTAATTTTCGGACAATAAAAATATAATTATTTGTAAAAGTCCAAAAACTTAGAGTTATTACGGTATCGTATATTCAAGCTTATTTCAGTCTGATCAATCTATGGCGATACTCGCCTTGAATTCCTATTTAAAGCGACCTTTCCACAGATTTTGGCAGATATTTAAGGTTGTCAGTAAATGCTTTATCTTGATACATGTAAACATTGGATCTTAAAGCTACAGTAACGTCCAGGAATAAAAATGCAGAAAGAAAAAAAGGTAACCCTCAACTGGGCTCGAACCACTGACGCCTGGAGTAAAAATCAAACGCTTAAACCACTCGGCCATCAGTTGCAACGCTTTATAATTTCAGATTTTTAAATCGTTAAATGATGCATTTAATGGATATTTTAGAGCATGGTTAATGTTCAGTATTACTGTTTCCTCGTAAATATCATAACTACAACGAACATATGCGAGTCTGAAACATTTTTTAAACGTAATAAGGTAATTGTGTCACATTGACTTTCTTATTTAAAGAGAGCAAAACAGCTTCCACATTAAAGTATTTGCATGTACATACATGTATTAGTTTACACCACAATGTTTTACTGTAAAAACAAATAATATATTGGCAAACAAACTAACTATAACACAACTAACCAGACTGTGCTGATTACAGAAAAAAATAAAAAGTCACACTATTGATCTAATGTTCATTTTGACTCTAACTTTAAATTGAGCCTGCCTCGGAGAAAACGGATTCGAATACATGTGCGTAAATTTTCGTTCAAGATTAGCCTGTGAAATCCATACAGGCTTACCAGGAACGGCACTTTCCGCTTATCATGGAATGGCCCGTTCTCGGAGCATGTGAGTTTGGTTTGTGGTAACCATAACCGACAGGTGGGGTTTCCTTCGGGTACTCTGGCTTTCCCCCACAACAGAAGACCCTGTCAAAAGTTTGAATGCCTTTCAGTAAAAAAAGCAATAGGAAATTTCAGCTTTAATTCCAAATTCATCCCAGCTTTCGTGATCAAATAGATAATTATGTAGGTATGCTCTGACTTATTCCGGGTCCTCATATAAACCAGCCTCAGACGCCTAGGGACCTATTGAACTTCGAAATACGCACTTACACAGCGGAAAGTGTCATCCATGATGTGCGGGCTGCACAGGCTAATCAAGGACGACATTTTCAGCACATGAATTAAGCCTCATTTTCTCAGAACGGAAGCCTCTCAATTCCGCCTCAAAACCTTGACACAGATAACGTGATATTAATATGTTTACACTATTAGTGCATCGCCCCACTACAATTATGGTCCGTGTTTTGGTTTTGAAACTAATGCTTGTTGTTGACAGTTTAAGTGGTTACTTTCATGTAACATTTGTTTCCTTTCAGAGGCGCTGACTTGAAAAGTCGCAAAAGGTTGCGTTATAATTATCAATGGTGTTGAAGACAATGCCGTCCTTCTTAAGTTTCAAACCTCCGCAGACATATCGTTGTCGATGATCGTTTACTTGAGAGGCGATGGAAGGCCACGCATTGTGGATAAGTTTCTACTTCAGATATGACAGGTCGGTCGTTAAAGGGAACACTTTTTTTACCAGAGTTATTGTTTGAAGGACCGAAACAATGGACCATCTGGTAACCGCTTAAGACCGCAAAGAGCCTTTATAAGTCAGCCTATTGCCAAACATCCGTTTTCTCAAGTCATATAGCATATTGCGCTGACCATGAATTCATTTCTCTTCAGTACTTTTTTGAAAACTTGATCAGTGTTAACATCAACATACTTTAGATCAGACGTTTAATTCCTTGTTTACAAGTAGAATGAAGCGTTGACATTTTTGTCAGCTCATCAAGTTTTCTATGTTCTTAGTGTAAGCATATTTGTTAAGATGTGTTAATTTCGCTCGTATAAAATGCATGCATAACATATAAAATAATTAAATTTGCCAAATTATCTGTCACCATAGAATTGCGATCTGTGTAAGATCATGCAAATAAAGTTTAAAAAAAAATACATATGTATCCACAGGCTAGTGTTCTCAATCATCTGTTATCCCGCAAGCTTCATTTAACTCATTATTGTTTATGAAACTCAAAATTTTCGCGAAAAAACAACTAAATAAATTATCTTTTAAATAGAATAAGTCAATATTAAAGCCTGTCATTAAACTTATGTCGTCAGTACTTTATTGCAAGGACCAAAACGACGGGATAAGAACCTTAAAATCGCTTTAACTTTTTTAATGAAACGTACGGGGAAAAAATGTATTATGTATTCCTTAGAAGTTGTCTTTTTCGTCGGTTGTTGGTTCATGTTTGACGTTTCAAATGTTTTTCAGACATATGACAGCGGTCAGTTTCAATACTAAAACTTTTCCAGAGAGGACTGGGTTACCACTACCACGTTCACATATTTATGCCAGAAACTGACAACTGCTCTACTTGATTCATAGCTATAGGGAGAGTGGGACACTGTCGGCACAGATTGAATTTTCGTTTAGAAGTGTTTTCGTTTTAACGAAAAATTCCATATAACCCGAATGTGTCGTCCCATATTAGCCTGTGCGAATTGCACATAACCTGCACGTAACTAATCGGTTACGACACTTTACGAGCATGCATAAGGCTCGGTTTACCCAGGGCGCGTCTCATGTATGAGCATTATCGCAAAGCTTGTGATCTTCATTTTCAGAAGTTTTAGTGGCCGCAGAGGTAAAGACCAATTTGGGTCTAGGAAAATAGGTCAAGGTTGATAATATACGAGACATCGTTAAGAACAATGTTAATGACACAATTTGCAATGCGAGGACACACATACAATCGCACCACTGGTGCAAAAAGGTAACCCGGGTTTAAGGAATTAATGTGCAAACGACACTTTGAACCCGGGTTCGAAGTCTCTTAACTATATAGTTAACTGTTTAACCGTGGTTTAAGACATTAATGTGCAGTTCGCTTGCCATAGAACCGCTGTTTAAACTCTTGAACTCGGGTTTAAGGAATTAATGTGCAAACGGCACTTTGAACTCGGGTTCGATCATCAAGGATGAATGATTTTATCGTAAGCGTGCTCAGAATGTAGTCAAATGATCACTCGTAAAAATTTTAAGCAAAATCTTAACTAATAAATTAGTTATTCAAATTTGAAAAGTGTAACGTTAGAAAAGTCTCCAAGTGTACAGTTTTTATTTTGCGTATGGCAATGTGAATTGCATCAGAATAACTTTATTTAATAAGCCTGTGTTCTTGGACAAATATTCGATGTTTACTGAATTTATGTACACGAAACGTGCAATTTTGTCACCGATTTCTGACGTATTCAATGACTTATTCTTAATTCTTAAGATATTGACACAAACTGCAAGAACAAAAACTGTATTGTATGCACTAAAGATATTTGCAAATGTGTTTAAATAACTTGAGATATTTGCAAAACTAAAGTTCTTAACGGTGTGTTTACATTCTGTCCGGCCCATGTGTTAAACCCGGGAAACCCCGTTGATTCTGCACCCTGATATTGCAATATGTGCACGTATCAATTGCGGCATAACTAAAAATGATATCGTGTTGATTCTAACATTTATTTCATTTAATTAAATGCTTACATTTCAATTGCACATACGATTTAGCATGAATCAATAAATGATAAAAGCTCATTTTGTAGAAGTTTGTGCCGTTTATTAGATTTAATGCCTTCCAAAAGTAAGAAATGCATTTACTTATAACTTTTATTTTCGAAATCGTTTGATGCGAATGCAATATACAATATCGACGATTGTCGATCTACTCCATGTGCAATATATAATCTCGCCTGTTAAAAGCCCATGCACACTCATAATCAACGAATATTTTGTATCATATTTCGAAAAATAAAGTGAACATATACTTCTCATGAATACGTGGTTCTTCTGACGCTACCCGAAGCCAGTCTCGCGTTCGCTCATAAATGTTCAGATATCGTCGCGGGAAATTTACATGGAATTTATTGTCGCACACAAAGTAAAAACTTAGACAAAATAATAACAATATGTCTCTTTTTTCGCAATTGGTTGCTGCACTGGCAACAATTTTGGTTGCCTTGCTAGAGAATAACAAGTCTAGAATCATGTACATGTTGTGTTATGTGTATCTAATACTTTATATATTTTCTTCAAATTATTGAGCAATAAGTTAGCCGACATGACAGACTTCTTTTAATGCATCATGTCTTGTTGTAAGCCGGAATTGAATCAATTCCTATGCCTTTTTGATCCGCAGTCGCCAATGTGTATTCTATGTTTAATTTGATTGAGTTGTTCAAGCTTTGAAAAAGCTAGTTGCCCTGCTTTTTAGCCCAACTGTAACCAACTTTTGAGATTGAGTTTCCTGGGCTTAAATCTACTGGCCCCAGGCTAACAGGCAACCACTAAACTTGTAAGTTATTCATGATGTAAGATCTGATAGTTTATTGAACTCATTCAATTTGCAAGTCTGAAGCCATTAAAGGGACCTTTTCACGTTTTGTAAATTGAAAAAAATAAACGATTTAATTATTTGGCGAGTTCTGTTGTTTTCGTTATATTGTTTCATACTACGACGATTGCTTTATATACAAATAAAGTATAAAATACATCCTTCATTGTATGAGCAAGGATGGCCGAGTGGTCTAAACAATATACTTTTATTCCAGAGGTCAGTGGTTCAAGCCCAGTTGAGGGTTAACTTTTTTGTGTTTTTTTTTTAATGTATTTTTTTAATAGTGCTTTTAAGATCCAATGTTTACATTTATCAATATTAAGCATTTATTGACAAACTGTGAAAAGGTCCCTTTTAGATGTTTACTAAAAAGTGCCACAAGGTAAAAATTTAGTACTCGTTGGTTGTTTATTTGATTTAAAAGTTATTTTGTTTATTTGCCTTGTCAGCGAGGTTACTTTGAAGTTATTCTCATTTTTATCTTTTTATTCAAATCATTAATATAAAAATTAATTTAAGCTTTATTTTTGGAAAACAGGGCTTAATGCATATGCATTTATTGTCACCCCAGTACCAGAGACTCTCTTTAAACGAAAAACACCATAACATCAGAAAGTGTCGTCCTTGATTAGCTTTTTCGCATTGCACAGGCTAATCAGTGTACACAGGCTGATATTATTTGACATGCATTAAGCCCCGTTTCCCTGAAAACAGCCAACATGTACAGATTTCAATGATAAACTGGCCAATGTCGTCGCACAAGCTGTTAAACACTAGACTGGCCAATGTCATCACACAAGCTGCTAAACACTATTGATTACATACACACACTCTGCTGCCTGCAGTGTACCAGGTGAGTATAAACAGGCAGATGCGGTGGTCATCGTTCCTAGCGTAGATAACAGCAGACTGACTTGCAAAACTCCATCTATATTAGTTGCCCGCTATCGCGACCAACTAAAACAGTGGCGATATTCTAATTTAAAAAGTCCACATATTAACTATAGAGGTTAGTGTTTAAAATAATAACGTAATCTTAACGAGAACGATTAAGAATTAAAATAAACTTATTCTTGCGATTACAAGCATCGACACTCGCAATTATAAAAGGTTGTGAAACACGACTGGCTTTACCTCTGAAGTGAATCATACAATGTGCATGAGACTCTTGGAGGTTAGGGTCACGCTGGTAACGCGCAAAAATAGAAAATTCAGTCGGAAAACAGCATGAACTGGATTAACAGTAAACATTTCAACAAAATAAAACTATGTAGAAATATTGCAAGAACTTGTTTGATATTCTAGCATTTAGAGTAATCACCGTGCTTCAAATACTGAAATTTTGATAGTATTCACTGAAACAGAAACGAAGATAGGGCATCTTCTAATAGGTGGTATTCATGGAGTTGCAGACACTTTGATTCCCGATAAAGGATACTTCGGATAACAGAGTCTTTCAACAAATTGGGCACTCTAATAACCGAGTTTTACCTTCTACCGGAAATGCATTTATGTATAATATGGCTATTCTCACCAAACAGTTTGAAGTACGAATCATTGTGCATAGTCAAGCGCGACACATTGGGATTCTATGCATAACTTACTTACAAACACATGTGAAATATAATCAATGACGTTCTCGTTTAAAAAAAGCACATTACTATTATCAAATACTATTAAAATTATAATTGTAATTTTTTACTTTATAATGCTTATTTCTGAAGAAATATATTTCAAGTGACGACCGGAAATAATTGTCTACACACTGAACTTGTTTTTTAAGTGGTAACTTGAGATTCAGAGAGATGAAAATACAACGGATCATGTACATCAACACGATCGTGTTTAATTTTACTTATAATGGGACTCTAAATAACGGGAGCGAATGGATCTTATAATAAAATCCTTCATAAAATCCTATGTCGTTGGTGCTCATTAGAATCGCATCATCAAGGCGATACTAATGCGTAGCCACAACATTAATAAGATAATTAAAAACTCCCTTTATCTTGAGCTCTGCTTACACGAAGCACTTGCTATACGCAATGATAACGTATAGGTTGAAATAAAAGAATTTCGGACCTGCATCGTTGCTGGTATTTATCTTTAAGTAGCAGTTTTGGAATAGTGATGTTGCATGACATACAATCTAATATATTAGTAAATGACCTTAGTTCCTTTGTTAGGACATAATTATACATGCTTTAGATCAACCGTTTAACGTCGGTTAAAATGGTTTAAGCTCGTGAACTATACGAACATCCGGTGGATGGGTGACTCGAAAGCTGGAAAACATATAGACGGTACTCATCATATCGAATTAGTTTCACATTTATCTTTCACATGTATACAAAATCATAATCATACAACCAAAAGAATAAGAAATTGTGTCGGTAATTCGATTTTAATTTACTATTTACTTCAGTTCATACATTTAATGCATTGCCTGCTTACTATAGCAGTATTCCCAACCGAATTCTACATTTCTGATTCACTAAAAAGAGTGTGTTGTATCTGGTAAAAAGTGTCGATTAATCGGGAATAGAAGTGCCATTGTCATTGAGATGATCGGTTAAGAAATGTCCATGAACAATTGGCATCCGACTCTTTAAACATTCAAATTTTCTCAAAAACTTTAGTGAACTAAACATGTTGTAACATTATTGGATATATTGAACTTTTATTTCGAAAAGTAAGCACGTTCTTGGTTTATTTTTGTTTAAATATACAGTGATCATCCAATTCAAGCTGATTATCGATGGAATTTTATCGTTTTGTTTATATAATTGTTTATATAATTTTTTCTGCGCATTTCTTTCTTCAAAAAAAAAAGATTTAGAAGATTTAAACACTTTTATTAATAATTTAAATAACTTCCATTCAACCATAAAATTTACCTCTCATATATCTCAACAGTGTGTATCTTTCCTTGATGTTTCTATATCAAAAAGTAAACAAGACACTGTGGTTACAACTTTTTTTTGTAAACCCACTAATATGCATTTATACTTAGATTTTACGTCATCTCACCCCATGTCCTGTAAGCGGAGTATTCCATACAGTCAGGCAAAGCGCTACAGACGTATTATTTCTGATGATGATGTATTCAATCAGTCCTTATCTAGTTTATTGAAGTATTTTAAAAGTAGAAATTATCCAACAAATGTTATTGAAAATGGATTTTTTCAAGTGAAAAATATGACACAGGAAAGTGCATTATTTGTTACTCAGAGAAATACTGATTCAATAATACCATTTACTGTATGTTTTAACACATCACTTCCTAATATTGCTAAAATTTTACACAAATACTGGGATTTGTTCAGATTATCAAACAAGGAAAGTGTTAAGTCATTCATTTAAACCTATTTTGGCCTATAAAAGACCTAAGAATATACGTAACAGCCTTGTAAGATGTTCAGTGTCTTATGACAGTACTGATATTCATTTATCGGGTCAATGTAACCGACCAAGATGTACACATTGCAATAATATAAACATATGTTCAAGTTTCAATAGTAGTGTTACTGGTTTATCGTATGATTTACGCTATGATGTTGATTGTACTTCGCGCAATGTTATATATCTTATTACATGTAAAAATTGTAATAAACAATACGTTGGACAAACTAATCAGAATGTTTCCCGCAGAATGAATAGCCATAGATTTGATATCAGAAATTGTTCAATAAATCCTATTGCACATGTTGCTACACATTTTGGATCTACTGACAATGATTGCACTTTATCAGATTTCTCCTTTGTACCAATTGATGTTGTTCAAAACAATCTAGACCGTTTATGTAAAGAAACATATTGGATACACAAATTAAAAACTATGATTCCTAACGGTCTAAATAATAAACTGCTGTATGACATATAGAACATAAACATAATTTACATATACATTTGATGTTTGTCTATTACTATGTTTTTTTATAATTATATTATTACTAATAGACTGTTGTATCAGCAATGATCAATCTCTGTATTATGTATTATGTAATATTATGAACTATATATTTTTCCGCCAAACGACGTTACGTTATTGTATGACGTTGACGTCACTTCCTTTGTATTTGTTTATATTAATGTACTACTGATGAAGGCTACGGCCGAAACATATTTAGTACCAGAAACATTTAAATAAACAGTGACCTGTTTGTACGATTTATTTAATTTTATCATTTCTTTCTTCGAAATACGAAGTTCTATACCATTAATCGACCATAAAAAATGTCCCGTGTCTGAAAACCGAATGAACAGAACATAAATGAAAAAGTTGAAGACCTCTCCTCTCGCGCGTGGCTTTTGT